>NC_051176.1:208654113-208854112 GCF_013339695.2 Rhipicephalus sanguineus | reverse complement strand
CAGTCATACAGTGCGGCTTTGGGTTCTGAGCAGGAACACAGCATATCCGTCCGGCATGGCATTGACAGCAATAGTGATGATGGTGAGGTTTGTGGAGCCATAAGAGCCTATTAACATGCATTTGTGGATTATGAGTGCGTTTGTTGCTCACAATCATTTCTCCTAGCAAGTGCATTTTTTAAAGTGTACTTTTGGTAGGAAAACGGCTTTGAAAACAAAACACTCATAATCCGCAAATGCTTTGTGTTTTCTAGTCTTCAAAATTGTTCCTGCACACTGTATGATGAGGTGCTATGTTAGATAACGTTAAAGTGATGACAATAGCTGTTGTCTTGTAACATAGCAATACATGAGTACACCTAAGAAAAATCGAGTATTTTTTAGTATTTCTGCCACACAACATAACGTATCTTGCTGCTGGGTTTTCTTTTTTGAAAACCTGGCTCTTGCACATTCCTATCAAGAATGCTGTCACTCTAATAACGCGCGTCATTCGTGACTGGGAAGTGCCGAAACCATGGTGGTAACGCGAGCAAAGTACGTGAGATGAATGACGATTGTAGTTGTGGGGTGGCAATACCCCCCAAATACTTATTTTTTTCTTAGAGTGTAGCATAGTGAACTCATTTGTGGTCGGCTTCTTGCACCTAGTGTGAAGTCGAAATAGAAAATACTTTAGTGGCTTATGTCTCACTATTAGGCAGAAGTTTGTTGCCTTCAAAATGAAAATCGTAGTTATACATTTATGTCATCAAATATTTTTTCAAAGACTTCATTGTTGGTGGCTCTATGTTGAGACCTTTTTTTGTTTTTATTATTTTTTCATACTTGTCATCGGCTTCTGAAAATACGAGAGCTGGAGTTTCTAGCACATATCAGCTGTCCATTTGTACTCATAGCACGGTTATAATAATCATCTGTATTTTTCTATGTTCCAGCAGTGTCACGGGATCAGGTGCCCCACTGTCATGTAATTGTACTGTGTATCTCGGACAATACGCACAAGGCCAACAAGTAGACAGCGACTACCAGTTACTGTGTCCCGCTGTTCAATGTGCACGTCAACAGACAGAATGCATTGTGATATCTGGAACAGTTTGAAGTGTATGGTGAGAATCTTCACAGCTGCAGTTTAATTGTTGAGCAGTGCATCATTAAGCATTTCCTTGCACGAGGATTAAAATTAAATAAATTCTGCATTTAATATACGAACCTTGACATTAATGTAAAGCACACTGTAGTGGTAGTGTGCAAATTAATTTCGGCTACCTTGAATTTTTAACGTGCACGTAAATCAAAGTGCATGTGTCTCTGTATTTCACTGCCATTAGAAACAGCAGCCATGGTCGGCAACCAAAACCGTGTTTTCATGTTTGGTAGTGCAAGAATGAAACCATTGAAGCGGGTAATTTTGCACTTGGTCGATATAGTCGTTCAGGATACGCCCATTAGTATAGCACAAATGATTGTATGTATAAATAAGCTCTGGAAAGTCATTCTCCACGGATTATTTAGATGCAAGAGGAGCGTCACTATTCCTGGTACGTCCAACAGGCTTTAGCACCTGTGTAATGTTATCCCGTCGCCTGTCTGTCGTCTTCAACAGTCAACCTCTCTGCATGTACTGTGTAAGTTTTAATTATTTTTTTCATATAATGTTTCTTGCCATAGGTTACTCCATAACGTAATTGTATACTCTGCAAATAGTTTATCATCTATGCAGCTTTGCTCATTTTACTGCTGAAACTGTTTATTGGTTTTTGTAGGGTGATTACAGCATGCATTTACTTATGCCTTCTGATGCGTCTGTACAACGGTTTAGCCTGAAGAAGGCTGTTGGTATACAGTCGAACCCGCGATAACGAAATCCCGAGGAAGAACTTCTCACCACCAAACGAAATATTTTCGGAGCACCGGCGAACGCCCATAGGAGTCAATGCATTTAGTAACTCGCGACTACGAAAGATATTCATACCGCAGTCTCTCATTAACGAAATTTTTGAAACACGAGTGTGCAAACAATCTACTCTCGCAACATTAACCACATTCGAAAACTGCTGAAATGCATTCATGCTACACTTAATTGTGCAAAACTATGCTACAGCGCACTTGAGAAGCAGCCGCCATCATTGTTTACAAAAGAACGTAAGCTGGCGACAATGATGGTGATGATGGCTTGCCAAAACCTGCTCGTTATCGCGGACTACGTAGCCAAATCCACATTCCTCATGGAGTTTCGTTCGTTGGCTTGGCTCTGTGCTTGGCTTTGTCGGCTTTGCGCGCACATGGTCGCGTGTGTGGAGCCATTTGTGGAGCGTTTGCTTGGTCGCTTGGTGCAACGTGAACTGTGTGTTGCGATTGCTTCGTCCGATTTCGCTGCCTGCGAAGATGCCGCCTCCAACGAAAAAGCGGAAGTTCATCACGCTGGAAGATAAGGCTGCAATCATCAGTGAGGTGGAAAAGGGCAGGAAAAAAATGGACATCGCCGAAGAATTCGGCGTTGCGTGCAGCTCGCTGTCCACGATTCTGCGCTGATCCAGCGGAGCCGGAAGAAGGTTCGCCTGTAGGCGCACTTGATGACGGTACTGGTGACAGCGCAGTGCCGCCGTCACTGACCAGTGCATGGGGCGAACTTTGTGCCGTGGCAAACGAGATTCCCGATCGAGAGGCATGAAATTGCTGCATGGTGAGGCCCGCCAAAGCAACCTTAGTGTTTTTGGAAATAAAATGTGTTTTTTGTAAATTCCATGTCTTTCCATTTCTGCGGATAACATTGCAGCTGAGGCCAGCAGCAAGATATACATGCAAGGCACTGAAGCTTCACATCACATGCCTTGCCCAGAAGTGCATTGAAATTTTTTTTTTTTCCAGCGGAATGAGAGCTGCTATACAGCAGCCTCTCATTCGAAGGAAGTCGGCACATGTGCACACTTTGAAACCTTTTTGAGGAGTGTTTAAGGAGAAGCAATAGGGTCTTGACATTTCAACAACAGCATATTTTGTACCGAGCAGCTTAGTAACAGCGAATTGTTTTATTTATGTATTGTCCGAATTTGTCCGACCTGTGCCAACATGGCACACGTTATCCTGGTGCCTAACAACGTCCACCTAACATGGCTTGATACCAGTGTTGTCATGTGCCGGAACTAATGTATAAAGCTATGTGTCATACTGGCCAGAACTGTACCAAAATAATGATGCATTGCGCTTTTCCATTGGCATTACATTGTCAGGGGCTTCTTTCTTATTATATCGTCCGTGGGCCTGCCGCCCACGAAAATGTAATAAAAATTGCTTGTGAGTGGGGCAGCACGCAGGAACTATGCAGCAAATTGTTCCAAGAGGGTTCGAGAAATGCCGAGTTAGCACATAAGATGGTGAGAGATTTCTCTCGTAAGTTCTGCCTTGAAACCTCATGTGCTCAGACTGAGGTATCAGCATTGTTTGTTTTATAGCAGTTCATCTATAACTACCACCTCAACGTATGTATTTGTATGTATGTATGTATGTATGTATGTATGTATGTATGTATGTATGTATGTATGTATGTATGTATGTATGTATGTATGTATGTATGTATGTATGTATGTATGTATGTATCTTTGAAATAAAAACTTACGTTATTTTGTTTACTGTAACTTTTATAAGAATTTTGCTATTTGCTTTCTAGTTCTCCTTTTTCTATCTCATTTTCATTTCTCAAGTATGTTTCCTACTGTGCAAAAATGAATGTAACCTTACATAAAATGTGTGCATTCACTAAGCAAGAAGTTGGAAACTATGCAACCAACCAGCAAAAATAAGTTTATAGGACAGCTCCTCCGTGCAACATTGCTTCTACAGATTGCGTTTGTCGAATATGTAGAATAGACTAGTCGACTTTAACCAGCATAACCGAGCTTTCGCCCGTGGCTGTACGTACTTTTACATATGTGCGTGGTATTTCTACGTATTGTCATACGTGTTGCCAATTACTATTTAGGGCACAAAACTAGTCAAGCTGAATACGCGAATTTTTGTCTGTCCACCTGTCATCTCTACTGTAACTGCTGTTGATAAACAGTAAACTCGGGTTTAAAAATTTCAAGTACTTACAAAGGGAAGAGTAGCCCTTAATGACGCAAATGAATTTGCCGTAATCTTTTCGCAGGCCTACTGTTTTGCCCTCTCCGCAGAACTCGATAGCCTGCTGGAGTTCTTTAGAACCATTGACAGAGGAGGCATTGCACGGAGCTGCGCAACACGACAGAGATCGAGAGAGAAAACATCTCACTGTGTTTGTGTCTTTTCTCTCGGTCCCTGTCGTTTTGCGCTGCTGCGTGGAATGAATCCCACCCAACTAGCACGGAAACATGTCCCGACAAAGGCAGTCATCTTGGATGCAAGCAGTTTGGCCGCCGCGTGCCTCTTGATTTTCTTTGAAAACACCGTGATGTCTGACCGGCGCTCGAATAGCCAGAGTCGTGAAAAGTAATGCCCAGGTATGATAATTGGGTTTCGGGAATGGGCGCTCTTAAGATGGTAGTGGTTAGAGTAAAAAAAGGTACTCTTATTTCTGTCATCCGTGAGGGAGCACGGCGCAGCGTTTTTGGGTCTAAAGGGGAGTGAAAGAAGAGAGCGGAAAGGCCACGTTATCAAAAAAAAGAGTGCCCGCAACACATAACCTCAGGCCTTGCTATCTGTTTTTCCATAAAAAAGAAATACGTGAGTGCTTGGGCGACACTGCGAATCGAACCCAGTACCTCCCGCATTGCAGCCGGACGCTGTAACGACTCGACCACCGCTGCAGTGTTTCGCAAGAGAGCTGGCCACTGTAACACTTACTTCATTGTATATATATTATCTTTCCCTCGAAAGACACCTAATGCAAAACGTTCGGTGAAAGTCGATCAAAAAGAGAAAAAAACTGGGGATCCTAATGCATTCGCCTAAGGTGACTCGAAGGTTAAAGCCATCAAGTGTGCTTATATTACCGTGCACATTGTATCGAGTGCGCCATCACTAATGAACTATCGCTAATTGACTGTCACTAATGTCACTTTCACTAATTGAATATTTTATTTGTTTCGATTATGGTCATTTAAATAAACTTTCACTAAACAAATCATTGCTCACTTAATTTCACACTTTCGCTCGCTTTTGTATGGCTTTCGCTCCCATAGACGTTAGTAAGTAACGCGACCGCCGTCTCTTTTTTTTTTCTTTTTGTTAATCGTGCAAAGGCGCAGCACGCGCGCCCTGTGAATCCAGGCGCACGTGTAGTGATGTCACTTCAGGCCGAGACAACTGAACGCCATTTCTTTTATGTTTGCCCACGCAAACTCCGCAAGGACGAAGTGACTGCGCCGTGTTTTCTGAAAGGCATTAGCTCGTAGAAACCTCCCGACGAATCTTCCGCGTTTTACGCGTTCACATATCTAAGCGTATGCGATTGTTCTGGCATTCCGGCCCTGTCAAAATGCTGCGGTTAATTGAACTTGCGGCATTACGCGCATCATGCCTTTCTTACTGCTGCTTTGTATTTCTGTACAGTTCTCCGTAGGCTCAAAAGCCGCTCCTATGTATTGTACTGAGATCTTTGTAAGAAATGCCACAATTTACCTCTAGCTACAAAACACCCTAATATTAACCACCATACCGTGCTCGAACATGCCTAATTTGAGTGGCAGCGCAGCTTCATGAAAATATAACTAGTTGTGGTCAACAGGGGGAGACGCTTCGGTCACATCTTCAAACCTTCAATGTTTCACTTTATGCGCGGTTTATAGGTGCGGTCCATCTGGAGCGTTGTTCGCCTGCACTTGACGAGATAGCTATGGTCATCGATGTAACACGAGCACTTGGCTTCGCGCAAGACCCCAGGACGTCTGCTGCAACGCGTAAGCGCTGTAGCAGACGCCCGGAACTGGAAGCTGAGATACAGCGGAATACATTCGCTATCATCGTATACCCTCGATGCTAGACGCTTCGCGTGCTGCCTTGCTATCACCTGCGCGCACTTCTTTTTTCCTTGTCGTTTCATCGGCTTTCGCGTTGCCTCCTTGCCCTCAAAAGTGGCGAATAAGTTAAATTCGTTCCATTGCTATCGTATTCCCTCGAGATACGAGAATTCTTGGCTAAGAAATTGCGCAGGCAAGAGAAAGCTTTGTGAATTCGGCCCCAGAGGCCTTCAACAACACAACGAACATGCTCTATTAACTCAACTATGCACTTGGAGCAGCTCCACTGGGCCAAAATTTGTTCATTGTTCCCGACAACGGCGTCCCCCATCTTGCTTTCCGTAATACACTAAGGGGGCGATTGGAGATCTGTTCGTTCCGCTTTTTCACTCTCCTGGGGAAGAACAAGCGCGCTGATTGGCTGAAGTGGGAGATGCCACTCAAGGCCGGGGGGTGTCGCCATTTCTTTTTTTTTTGCTTGATCTTTTCTTTTTTGGTGACGTAATATGGCGGCATAAAGAGTGGGGTGATCGGAGATCTCTGTTCTGCGCTGTTCGTTCTGTACCCATTCTGGCGGCGTACGCGATTGGCCGAAGCCGGAAAAAACCACGTCTCTGAGGGGTGTAGCCATTTTTATTTTTGCTTGATATTTTATTTTTTTGGTGACGTCATACCGCGTCATAACGAGCATGTCGTCTGCTACAAACGAACGGAGCGCGAGACCGTTCGCACGCGTTCTCTCGAGCGAACAAACGGCTTCTCACGGCATGATGCGGCGGTTGCGGCTGCCGCAACAGCTGATTTTGAGAAAATGGCGCTTGCGACTTGTGCTTCTCTTGCGGTTGGAGGTGCGAGATGCGTTTGAAGACATGAGCGAGTGCGGCGTCGCTTTCTGTTCTCGAAACGAACAGTGCGAACAAAATGAACGGGCCTGCCACTGGGCTGGGGTCTTACGCGCAGGGACTTCTTAGTTCAAAAGCGCTACCAGCTGCTGCCACGTGTCGTCCCGGTCCTCACTCGTGAACGACGGCCCCAGTGGGCACGACGGCGTGGGTGCTCTTTTATAAAAGCCAGCAGAAGCTCCTTTTCACGATTCGACACCCGGGAGCCAAGCCAGACATTCCGGTGGGACGACATCTTGAAAAACTGCGCCAACCGCTACTTTTCTCTTTTTTTTTTTCGCGTGCGCGACTTCACATAGCGAGCACGTTAGAAAGACTAACACCAATAAATATCAGCGCTCAAACCTATTGCTGTTTCAGAAACTGTTTGAGCTTGAAAAGAAAAACAATATTTTTCGTATAACAACTGTATTTATTAGAAGGCGAGAAGCACTTCGTTTTGAAATATACGGTCCCCTTGCCGAGGACAAACGATGCGCGTCTACTTCCGGAAAGCTCGCCACTCACCGCTTGACGATTGGCTGTCCTCTTCCTCTCGGCGGAAGAGAGCTGCGGAGTCTGGACCGCCCACTTTTGTGACGTAACACCGCCAGAACGAACGCGGAACGAACAGAGATCTCCGATCCCCCCCCCCCCCCCCCCTATAGCACAGTTTAAAAACGAACTGAGATGACTTCGAAAAGTGTACATAGGCTCGACATATTTTTTCTCGACTCTGCGATTTCCCTCAATACGGAATGTAGGGCTTCTATTGAGCTCTACTTAAATTAAACCGTAGCACCTCCTATGCAATTTGAACCCACTGCAATTAGCGAAGTGTACACAATCGTTACGTCCCATGGATCTAATCGCTGCAAACGTCAATGCCGTTCGTATAAAAATGTAACTGCAATGACTAGCACTCCTCTTGCAAGCATAATGACAACAGGCGTTTTTTCGGATGCCATAAAAGTAGCAGTAGTAAGTATATTTTAAAAGGAGACGCTTTCCAAACTTTTCTAATGCCGAAGGCATCATTGACACGAGGTTAACAATATTTTATTTTAAAAGTGTAAAAAAAGAGCTCACGTAGCAGAAGATGCCCCAGACATCATTATAATAAACTCACATTACCGTTTTTCGACTAGGTATGTTTTATTTGTAGAAAGCGTTTGATTTTATCGGGCTCAAATTATCGATTTTATCGGGCTCAAAAAACAGCAAAGTATGTATTAAGAGGACATTGTAACATTTTATAGCCAGTTTCTCCAGGAATTGCTGCCAGTAATCAAAAGTAAACGGGATTCGTTCGCAAACACATGCAAACAAAATACGAAGTACGGTAATGTCATATGGGACCCGTGGGTGTGTCCAGATAAGATCGAACACGAGGTCCCGGTCACAATTACCGATTTTGATGAAACTTGCTGTAGGTCTAGGCATTACACCCAGAACAACGGCATCGAAGTTTATATTGCGAAAAAAAAATTTATTCGCCTGAAAAAAAAATACAAATCTTTGCCGCCTACTTAGACGCATTTATTTTGAAATATTAGTGACGTTTCACTCCGTCAACGCGGGCGACGCGCAAGCGAATGGGTGCTATCTCCTTGTGCATTGCCCGTAGAATCTCTTTGTAAAGTTAACCAGGGTGGCGTTGTCGTCCCCATTGTTTTAGAGGGAATGCTCGGATCATGGTATCAGTTTTCACGGGCGTAGTCACAAACTGCCCCCGAATCCCACATTCGAAATTTCATGAACGGTATCCGGGGGGATATCAACCGCGAGATGAGCATGAGCAAGTGATGTGGACAAGAGATGTGATTGAGACAAAACATTTACACCATCTCCCACTATAGGAAACAATGTGGGGATGCGAAGCAGCGCATGGGTCGACTTCAAGTTCCATTCATCACGGGCACCTTTCCCGATGTTAACGTATCCTTGCAAGTGGAGCCCACCCTGAATTCACCGTAGTTGCTGTTGCTGTTACTCGTCCCGAACTCTTGTTGGAGCACAAGCGGGTTCATCGCCACGCTACGCGGGAGCACGTGGGTTCATCGCGCGTCTGAAGAATCTTTCCCCGACGCCATCACGTGACTGCTGAGAGATTGTAAGGGGGAGAGGCCACAGCGTCTTACCCAGCCCCTTACACAGGCCCGAACACGCTAGCGCGTGCCAGCACACACGGTTCCCTTTAGTGGGAGATGGTGTAATTTTTTGAAAACGGCGCCGTTGCGCAGGGGCCATAGCGCCGTTGCGAAGGAGAGTGCAACGGAGCGAGCGAGCGCCGCATTATGGGTGTGTTCCAATACTCACCGTAGACGGCTAAATAGACAGCTAAGTGGACAGCGGCCATCTTAAGTCCCATTCCAATTCTCACGTAGCCGGCAAAATAGACAGCTTCGAGAAAGACAAAAACGATGCAGGCTACTTTGCTGTCCAAACAAGATGGCGGCTCAGCGCAATGCTCGCGTAGCTCGGATCTCGCCGGTATGGTCGTCTGTACAATGTAAGCTACGTTAATTTTTTCATAGGTTTGAACACGAAAGAGGCTAAAGAAAGAACATTTACGTTTGTTTTTCTTAGCTTTCTCTTCTCGACGCTAGGTGGCATCACGTCGCGTAGACGTCTTCTAGACGTGTTCCATTTGTCGGACAACATGGCCTCGATGCTGTCCTCTAAGCTGTCAGCGTAGACTGTCTACGATGCTGTCCAGAATTGGAACACAGCCTATATACGAGCGCACAGCTGCGCCGGAGAGAGAGAACGGCAGAGGAGAACGGGAGAGGAGAAAAGTAGCGGAGGCTAGCGCTCACGTCACCTGCGCCGGAAAAGGAGGAGGGGGAGAGTTGGCGCATGCGCAGTGGGGGAGCAGATGGACGCCAATGGAGGGACGGACACAGCCCCTAGCAAAGGCTGCTTCGCATCTAAAACGGGTCCTGACCTTTCCGAAGCGATGTTTTGGCAGGTGCTGCAAACGCAGCGGGTTGTTACGTCCATAGAGTTTTCTACAATACTTACTAGAGGGAAATCTGGCGCTAGTGCCTATGGGAGCTGCAACGCATGGCGCTTCAGCCAGCATGGGAATGATGGGTAGTACACGGATTTGTCTAATATTCGTTCTTTCGGCTCTGTTTGGCTCCGCGTCGCCTGTATCGGCTTTGTCGCAAAACAAAGTTGAGCAAGAGTCAGCAGTTACACTTCACCACTTTAACCTTTTTAGGCTCACCAATTGAAATCTGGTCACGAAGTTGACAACGGTCCATTCTTTTAGCCAAAAGAAAACCAAAACACAACAGTAAACAAAGCCACAAGTGCTTTCAAAGCTCGCATGCACGAAGACTAGGCAAATCCGTGTACTGCCCATCATTCCCATGATGGCTGAGCGATCGCAGAGCCAGAGTCCCCTCTAGTTAATTTTAAGAAACTCTATGGTTACGTCAGCCTCGGGAAACCCGGGCTCCAGCATGGTGATCCATGCTTCGTTGGCGGAAACGATGTCTCGCAGGTGCCACAGACGATCACACACAGAGCAACGAGCCCATGTCGCCGTAACGCGACACCACAATGCAGACGCGGGGTCAGTCAGCCCCGCGACCACCAGAGAGGAAGAGGGGACAAGGGGCGGGCAGGCGGAGGCGCTCTGTTGACCTCCTCTGGCAGTGGCGACGGCACCCGTTCGCTTGCGCATCACCCGAGTTCACGGAGTGTAACATCACTGATTATTGCTGCTAGTGGGGCTGAAAAGGAGGCTGGCCCGCTACCCTTGACCCCATAATTGTGAAAACAAATGTTCGGGGTCATCGCGTGAGTTGTGTTCGGGTTTGCTTGTGCGACCTTATACCACCCTTGTTAATTTAATTAAGTGGTACGCGAATGTTTTCTCCGCGTTGTTGTTCTTGGCTCACAAGCGCCTCCAAAACTCTTCGTCGGCGGCATTGCTTTGAGTGGACACACTACTTCGGGTGTTCGAGGGTGGTTCGAGAAGACAGATGTGCGTTTCGAGGGTTCCGGAACGGCGGAGGTAGATAAGTGCTTTTGTATGCTTTGAGCTTGCCTTTATATCTTTTTTTTTAGCCAAAATTAGAGGATAAGTCAGCAGCATAAGGTTAGTTGTGTCTATCCTTGTACTTCTTTCTCTAAGTACAAGCCAGAAAGTATGGCTCTACTTAGACATGAACCACTAGCCCAGCAACGTGTACTTCGAGACGACTTTCTCTGCTTCTTGGTTGTTTGTTTTTACCTTTGTGCTCGCACAGTTTTTTCGGAACCACGTTGTTCCGGAAACGGGGTACGCATGCGGGCACGCGTAGGACCGCATGTGTTTCAGATAACCTCGTATTTTCGTTTAAGCAGGTTAGATGAGCCATTAGTGGAAAGCGTACTTGAGTCAATTGCACTTAATATCCTTGTACTGTTTTCTTTGGGGGGGGGGGGGGAGAATTTTTTTGTCCTTTCGGGACCATGTGGCTGAAAGGTGCACGTGTGACCAATCGCTTGTGTGCACAAATAGTTAGGCAGCTGACCGTGCTTATTAGGAGATTGTGTATGAGAGTGTGTTGACTATATTGACAATATTGGGAGCGTTTCTTTTTTTTTCCAGCGAGACATTATTGACTGGACATCAAAGGAGAAGTGCACAGGTGGATTTGTTTCCAAAGGAATACAATTCGCTTCGATCGGAGGCTTGACCATGAAGTCGGCCGGCGATTTGCAGGAGGCGCAGTAGTTTCCTGGGGGGCCAGGGTAGCGAGTAATGAAGTAACCAACCAGGGGGCTGATTGACAGATATGATTTTGAAAAAAAGAAAAGAAAAGGTAAAAGAAGAAAGAAGTGGGCCAGTTATTCAATAACTTACATAAACATGCAGGGTGGCAGAAAGAAGGGCGAAATGATCAGGAATTGAGGAACAGTTAAACAAAGAACAGATATATGTTTATGCGGTGATCGAAACAAGCCTTCGAAATTTCGAAGAGCCATTACATATTGAAAGTTGTTTCGGAAGAGCGCAGCCGGATAAAATCAGAAAGGGAAGGGGGGGGGGGTGTTGAAATCTTAATTCATCTTGGAGCCAGATGGGTTACAGTGAAGCAAACGTGGGAAGAGAACCACTGGGTTTCGGGCACAGTAAGTGGAAAGAAAACGTGGCTGGTGGTAGCTTACTCGGGGATGGGAAATAACTGTACAGAAAAGAATCACGAGATAGCTGATTGCATAAGCACGGATATTAAGGAATTTTGGAATGGTGCCGAAACGCTCCTGTAAGGGGACATGAATGTCATACATGACCTTCACGGATATACAGGCTAGAGGTGTGCACGGGCTCCGGGTAGCCCGAAAGCCCGACCCGGCCCGCGGGCCGGGCTCGGGCTCGGGCGGGCCGACGTATATTCACCTCGGGCCCGGGCCGGGCTCAGGCTACTTGGAGTTTTATCGGACCGGGCTCGGGCCCGGCGCAAAGCCCGCCTCAAGCCCGAAATATAGAGAATGAGCGGGAATTGTTTTCCAGCACGCATGCAGCGCCTTTTCCGCGACCGCCCTTCACCACTTTTCGTTTCCATTCGCTACTTTAAACAAAAGGGGAGCAGGTAAAGCACTGCCTCTGCTGCACTCGGACAAACAGAGGAATAACACCACCTGAGCGGCGCCACGCGATTTAAGGCCAAATCCTATATGAGTGAAAATGCACGCGACAGCGACGAGCGACCCGACGTAGATCGCTTTCGTGCAAGCTGACGCTTGCATGGGCATACCCCATACACGTGACGGCTTTGGCGAGCGAACTCCATTGTTCCTGGCATGAGGCCGTCTACTTGCTTGCTGTTTTTGCACGACAATTTGTAATCTGTGTAATAGAGACTGTTCGTCGTGTGTCGTTTGATCATATTCGATATGCTCAATAAAATGCCAAATTACCGGAAAACGATGTTTTATTTTCGCAGCGAATCTTCAAAAAGCCGGGATTGTGTTTTCGTACGTCGGGCAGGGCCGGCCGGGCTCGCAGCCCTTTGCCGTCGGGCTCGGGCGGGCCTTCGACAAAGTCAGCGTGCCCGGGCCGGGCTCGGGCTCGGAAAAACGGCCCGTGCACAGCTCTAATACAGGCACCAACCGCAAGTTACTGCTAAATCTCTGCGAGCAACACAGTCTTGATATAGTTTTGACGGGTCCTAAATGTGATCGGCTTATCACGTGGGAGGCCGGAAACAGGCAAATGAATATTGGTTATTGTCCCATAGAAGGAATTCATAACAAGTTGATAGAAATGAGAATAGACGAGGAAGGAATTAGCAGCTCGGATAGTGATTTTAAACGCATAACATTAAAAATGGGATATACAACTGGAAAAGAGAGCGTGCAATTAAAACTTGGTAGCTGATATTTAAATGACAAATAAATAACAAATATGTCCAGAAGTAGTGGATGAAGAAGTAGGCAAAATATCAGGCAAGGAATCGGAGTATAGATTTCTACATATAGGGTAAGGCGGGGCAAAATGCGTCAAAAATATGAAAATAGTGAATATTTTTTTTTATTTCACTCGTTACCATAAAATCTCAGCGCAGAAACTTTCTTTTGGGTACAAGGTATGTGCTAGATAAACATGACCATGCGGCGACTGTTCAAAATATTATTTTAAAAAGAAACAAGAAATGCACCACATGTCTCATTTTGCCCCAACCTGCGGGGCAAAATGAGACGCTGCGTGAAGCAAAACGAGACAGCGTGAAAAAATTTTATCCTTTCAGTTCTTGCAGTAGAAGACTTCAAATTCACTCCGTGGGCCGCCACGCACTCTTCATGCGCCCTGTCTTTTCACTCCACGCATTGAATCCAGACAGAACCCAGCGCTGTGTTGCTCTGAAACTCCTGAAAAGCATTCAGTGTTTTTTCATGTCGTTTTCCTGCCAGAAAACTCTAGACAATATTCTCTTGAACGTCTGCACCATCCTTAACAATAAAATATTATATATAATGAGCGTAAATAAATGGTTCACTTAATAAGACCCTGTCTAAGGCAATTCAAGGCCTTTTTGTCGCGTTTTGCCCCTCTCACATGCCCGAATTAAAAGAAGTTCGCCCTTTGGCCCACGGCACCAAATGAACCGAACTTTTCGTGCCATGTAGCTAGTGGTATAATTTAACAGCATAAATACTTACGTTGTTGTAGTGACGCCGGAGTAGCTTCATGCACGGATCCGAAAATTTGGCCGAGCAGAATTTCGCCCCTTTCTGGCGGGTCATGAACACACTGACATCAGCCGCGCAATTTTTCCACCGTGAACGCTGTGAGCAATCATCAACTTTTACACATAAAACGTCGAAAACTACCGGCACCTCTCGCTGAAATAGAGAAACAAAGAAAAGGTACTTTTTGTTCTAACTATAGAGGGCGGCAAAGTCAAAATGTCGCGTTTTGCCCCGCGTCTCATTTTGCTCCGCCTTACCCTAATGACAGCAGAAATAAGGAGAGAGAAGCAAAAGGTCTGCTGAAAACGAAAGAGGGAGCCATAAAGCCGTTGGAACAAGGAAATTCTGGAAGCGATCGAGAAACGACATGAAGCATCACATAAGCACAGACCGACAAAAAAGACGGAGCGGTCGCAGGGCAAAGTCAACAAGAGATGGGAAATATACGTAGAGAAAACATCCATTGCTCATGCAGATATTGCTCGAAGGAAAGCTTAAATGTGAAAGTGATCGTTTGCTCACAGAAATCCACAAGAATGTCGCACCTACACTGCAAACGGGTTTGAGCCTTTTAGGGAGTTTCGGGCTCGACGCATAACGTGCATCCGAAAGGTACTACGCAAAACCCCCTTCGAAAAGAGGTTCAAAAGGAGGTTTTATTTACATCCTTTAAGGCAGTGATTAGACGGAACTAAGGAGGTAAATTTGTGTTTTTATTGAACTCATTTTGAGGGCTTGAACGGAGCGCATTGGAAGTTTTTCTGGTTCTTTTGAGAGCTTTTAAAGCCTCCTTTTGGAGGTAAAGTTGGTGTTTTTATGTAAGCCATTTTGGGGGCTTGAACAGAGCGCATTGAGAGTTTTTCTCCTTCTTTTGAGAGCTGTTAAAACCTCCTTTTATACGAGGCCCTAGAGCGGTCGCGAAATGAAAAAAAAAAGTATATTTCAGGCACTATATTACGTTTACCGGCCAATTTCCGCTACTATTCATCACTAGGACATAATAGAAAACGGACACCAAAGTATTCATGCACAAACATGACATTTGCATACAAGTACGCACGACACAGGAATCGAACTCGCGACCACACGCACTCAAAGCAAGCACTATAACCATTACACCACAGCGCCACCACTAGAAAGCTTACTTTTTTCGTGGGCTTATATATGTACCAATGTATGTACAAAGCGGCTGGTAACCCGTCGGCACAACTTCGAACTTCTGTTCTTGTACCATCGGCGTGTGTTTGCTCTTGCGGAAGGTCAATACATAATTTGTGGGGCGTCATGCAAGCCGAGCCGATCGACGTAAACACCCTCGGCTCCGAATTCTCCGGTTCACCGTGTCGTGCCGCTAGAAAAATTATAAACGTGTGCCCTCTTCCCTCGCGCTAAATTCGTGAATACCAGCGTGACAAAGGTATCTTCAGATGAGCGAACGCATGTGCATTCCATGAGCGTATGCTGTGGAGCAATTTTCGTTATTTCTGCAGCCGCGAACTGCGCGCGTCCAGATGCGGCAGCTGTTATGAGCGGTTCTATGACCGCCTGCGTTCTCATATGAAAGTTACACACGCAGATGCCCGACTTAGAAGAACATTGTAACGCGCCTACATTAAGTGCATTTAATGCGCGCGTACTGCCGTGAGCTGCACGCAGGGGCAGCAGCGCGCTCTGAGCTCTCTGAGCAGCTGAACAAAAATCTGTTTCCGCAATTAGCGCTTATTCGCAATGCACCCTTTAGTGTGGACCGCCTGCGTTCGCATATGAAAATTACACACGCAGAAAATTCGAGAGTTACAAGGACATTGTAACGCGCCTACACAAAGTGCGTTGAATGCAGGTTGAATGCGCGCGTACAGCCGCGAGCTGCACGCAGCTATAGGGGCAGCAGCGCCTTCTGAGCAGCTGAACGCTTATCATTTCCGCAATTAGCGCTTATTCGCAATGCACGCTTTAGCACGGCATTCAGTGCTTCTCTATAACGCATATTCAGTATTTATTTGCTTTCATACTCGGATACTACCTACATTTCTTACTAATTAGCTTTTATTGGTAAGCATCACGCCACCGCGTTAAAGCGAATGCCTAACGCGTGCCCCAAGGTCAAGGACAACCTCCCCAGTTTACCAGTGACAGGTCTCCCATAACACAAAAAATGTACTTGCACTTCTCTCTTGTGAACAGGGGCGTAGCCAGAAATTTTTTTCGGGGGGGGGGGGGGGGGGGTTCAACCATACTTTATGTATGTTCATGCGGGCGTTTGTATGTGTGTGTGCCTATATAAGCAAGCAAAACAGAAAAATTTCGGGGGGGGGGGGGGGTTGAACCCTCCCAACCCCCCCGCCCCCCTTGGCTACGCTCCTGCTTGTGAACGTCCATGTGTACTTGGCCCTCCCCTCAGACAGATGATGCAGTACTCATTAAAAGAAAGCATTACCCTCTTCCTCAATGGAACAGCTGTTCTTGAGAAAATATGGTTCTGTTGAATTACTTCACCGCAGCAGCAGAGAGGTTGGCTTGTTTGCAATTCAGAATTTCACAATCGTAACACAGAAACACGAGGACTGTAGCAAATATGCAGAAAACTGGAAAAACTATCATATGTGCACTCCCTCGTCCACCTGCACACTGCGTTAAACTTTATATATACAACAGCAACCTTCAATTATGCTACTATTGATAAAAGATCACCCAATCTACGTTAGAACACAGTCATGACTTTCTGTCTAACTTTCTGTTGCCTATCTTCTACAATGTGTCCTAATCTGTGAATCATCTGTTCAATGTGTTTGGTAATAAAACACAAGCAGTTACATTGAGCAGGCAGTGTTTCAGCAATTTGTTTTGCAAGCACAAATTCATTTCTTCAATTTGCATGCAAGGCAAGTAGTCATACTTCAATTGATACAAGAACCAGTTGTTGCAACATTTTATTGGAATCAAAACAGCAGCAGTTCTCGTGTCAATGTAAGGATATAGGTATATATTTCCATCGTCATGCACAGAACCTACTCCCAAAACTGAATACGTGGAACAACATATACAGTACAGCCTAAGCACTATACGTAATTCACAGCAGTAAAGCAATACGAAAGTAGGGTGTAAAATCTCATCATGATGCGCACTAACGTGTGCACTTCACCGTGCCAGTATGTAAGTACAATCCAAAAAAATAAGCTACCCAAGGAACTTGGTGTCAGCCTACACACGAAGGCAACTAATTAAATTAGTACAATAAGGCTAGCATCACTTTTGGGAAATATGAAACCGTGTAGACAGGCGGTTGTACAGTTTTTTTTTTTGCATTAGTTTGCCCTATGACATCAAAACATGTCGCACATGATTTTGGAGTTGAGTTTCCTACAAAAAAGCCCAAAATAGACCTGTGGTGTTGACTGTAGGTCCACATACCAAGGTGCATAAAAGCATTCAGCAATGCCCACAAAATTACAAGGTTGCCTTTATATGTTGCTGTACATATTTACTCACAGATACCTGGAAGCCATCGTAAATTTCTGGAAGTGTGCTTGGGAACTTGTCGGCATAATCACATGACTGCAATGTACCAATACTTCTAATATGCATAACAAGTACAGCCATGCTTCAATGTTTTTATGCCAGCTAGTGCCATCTGTAACACCTGTAACTCAAAAGTTCATCCTTAATTCCTCACTTGATGGCTTACGCATAATTACCACATTAAAAATAATCCAAGCACCATGGCTGCGACGTCAACTTGCAATTAGGCAATCACAGGCACTAAATAAAAAAATTCCTGTAAATAGTGACTGCTCGCTTTGCACATTGGATCCTAGGACTTGATATGCCATGAGGATGAATAAATATTGACCTCACATATATAGAGACTGTCAAACAGTCAGGAGTTCAGTTCATAGGTAAGGAAAACGTGAAAACGAAATCAGAACACATAGCAACAAAGGGGACGGAACGACACACTACTAACAACTGAAGTTGAACATGTGCTTGGCTTTTTTAGTCATGTGTGTTTATATCTTTCTGTGGTTTTGATTACACTTCAGTTACTAGTAGCGCATTGTCCTGTCTGCCCCCTTCATTCCTCTGTGGATGTGTGATTGTTTAGTCTTGTAATTTTTTCGTACTGTGTGTTTACATCTTTCTGTGGTTTCGATTAAACTTCAGTTGCTAGTAGCGCGTCATCCTGTCCCCTTGATTTCTCTGTGCTGTTATTTTTTTTGCACCCTCTTTAACTATGAATATACACCAACTCACCCAACTGCCCCTGTTAAGACTTATGTTTGCTGAATAACACTGGGTCCACTCAGCGTCTTTTAAACATTGCGAAATTTTCAAATGCACAAGATATCAGAAACGTTTCACGCAGCATTGCGCATAACACTTTGCATCAATACCAGTGTTGGCCTAAATGTGGTAAGATGTACGAGCTGTTCGACATAGTGTAAAGTGAGGCACATCAGGGTGTTCCCACAATCATGGGTGTCGGCAGGGGTTTGCACAAAGGGCACCTGCCGCCATCAAGACACACCAGCACTTGACCCCACGCAAGCTACACCAATGCTCTCCTGCTCACTAGGCCGACACGTTACGCTGCCTTGCACCCCCAAGACAAAATCCTGCCGACACTCATGCCCACAATACACTTGTCTTGAACACAGACTGGTGGGCAAGCAACACTTGCTGCTTTGCCAGAAGTGTATTCCTGAAAATTACAAAAAAAGAAGTCCACTAAGATTTCTGTACACATAAAAATGAATGTCTTACCAAAGATTCGCACTTGACTATCCTTATCGCAGACATTTTGTCAAAACACGAAATAAATACAACATTGAGATGCTGCTAAGTATTTCCTTGTGAGCATTTCACTTCGTGTGCACAGGGCGAAAAATAAACGGATGTAAAAAAAATGCGAAACACCACCAGAAGTGTACTCTCGCCATGTTTACAATTATGTGGGTAGTTTTTGATGTCAGTAAAGTTATCATTATAAGTACACTTTAAAAGGGTTGTGAATATTAGCAAGGTCTTGATTAACCGCACCTACTCTGCTTAGGAGTGAAGATTGGGCAACTTGGCACTGAACCATGGCAAAAATAAACAGCGCACTTCTAGTGAGGATAAACTAAGGCCTGGGCACAATAACAGCGCTTTCACCTTGTCAAATTGCGTCAACAGTCATGATACTATGTATTGACCTTGAAAACTATGGCAACATAATGCAAAACAGCAAATTAACAAGAGGGAATAAACAAGATGATTCAACAATCTGGTTCAACAGACTCAACAGCTGACTTATATCAATGCGATTAAATTAGCCTTGCACATCTCCTAATGGCTAAGAATATGCACATGTAAATTCCACTGTTGATACGTGACCAATGAAGTTGCATTCCTTCCATGCCGTTGAATGGCTGTTCCTTCTTTTCTGTTGTCACTGTTTTCTGATTTTCATTGTTTTCACTAGCGTAAATGTTCACCCTTTTTGATTTTGTCACTTTGCAGATGGCGTAGGTGTTTTGCCTTTGAATGTGCACGTTTCTTCTGCTTTGTCTTTCCTGTTTCTTTTTGTATGCGTATATGTTTTGCCTTTGAACGTGCACACGTTTCCGCTGCTCTGTCTCTCTTTTTGCTCTACTGGGCCTTGTACACTTCTCAAGCTACCATTGTCGCTTTTCACTTGAGGCCCATTTCCTGTATTTTGCTGGAATAAACATTTATCCATTCATTCAATACCATAAAACACATGTGCTTCACAATACACACTGCACTTAGCAGATGTCTGTCACATGATATGGCCGTCATTGTATAGCTTTAACATGATTTATCCGTTCTAGTTAAATGAATCCAAGCTAATGATGTTAATGTATCTTGATATGCTATTTCACTGTTCCTTGATGCATATGTATGAAGGTACAGTGCTTATGTACCTTAATATGCTATTTCAGGAGACGGGCAGAGTGCGCAATGGAACATTGTTGCCGAAAAGTCTTTTCACTTCCTGACAATCTGTGCTTCGGTGGGTTCTCACAGTTGCATGGCGGGAGAAAGATGTCCAGGCTAGTTGACTGCATCCAAGGTAGATGCTGCAAAATGAGAGCGCACGGTCTTGTCACATGTCAATGTGCGCAAATTGACACGATGACGAAGGATTAAAACAAACAAATGAAGTTGGAGAAAAGAATAAATCGAAAACAAAGTTGTCCTTTATGCACATTCCATCATGTGACAATGTGATAACCGTGGCCTTTTGCTGTAATGTATATTCCCTGAAAGCATCATGCCTCATTCATGCTTTATCGCAGGCAAGAAAATTATATCGTGCAAACAACTTTATCAGGGCGCACTCCTGGGTCGATTGACTGGTCGTATGAAGCATGAGTGATATTCACAGAAGTTCCAAAACGTGCATCACACATCATTGCTATCTGAGTTTAACGACTTAAATGCGAAGCATTTGTTAAACACTTCTACAACTTTGAACGGATCTATCTACGTATCTATCTAGCCGCCTACGACTCATAGCTCGTGTGGGTGTTTCGTTAATGGGATGTATGCCGAAATTCGTGTGGCATGACACGACTGCATGAAGAACATGAATGATGGGTCTTAACCTGAAAATCATGATATGCATTTCATTAACGACATGATTTACACGTCACTCTCTTGGTTCTCTTGCGACTGTTTCGTTAACTTGATATTTACCAAAACAGGTATGGCGTCACAAGAGTGTATGACGCACATAAACGACAGTTTCTAACATGCAAATCATGACATGCTTGTCATGTATGGCGTTATTTTGACAACATGGACTCGGGGGTGCTAGTGGCCGTTTCGCCTGCTTCATATACACCAAAATTGGTATTGTGCAGTGTGACTGTACGTCCAACATAAATGACAGCTGGCAACATGAAAATAATGACATGCATGTCATGTACACACGCCACGCTCATGGTGCGCTCGCGGCCGGTTCGCTAGCTTGACATACACCTAAATTGATATAGCGTGACGTGATTGTGCGACGAACATAAATGACATATAATAACATGAAAATAACGACATGTATGTCATTTACGGCATGGAGCCTGGTGCACTCACGTCCGGTTCTCTAACTTGATATCATACCAAGATTGGTATAGCGTGACGTGACTGTATGACGTACATAAATGACGGCTGGTAACATGGAAACAATGAATGACATGCGTGTAATGTACGGCATGGGTCACATGCCACGCTCATGGTGCGCTGGCGGGCATTTCGCAAGCTTGACATGCCGATTTTCTTTTCTTTCTTTTTTTTTTGCTTTTCATTGCACTTTTCAATCGACGCAATGTGCAGAAGGTCATCTACAGGTGCATAAGCGACGATAAGGGCTCGCAAAGAGAGGGAACATCAGTATTACTTACCATTTTTGTTCCTGACTGTGCCGAGCACGCAGGGTGCCCATCATCTGCTTGGTAATGCACAGCGGCACGCTCGCTTGAGTCGACAGGCCGTCGCGATTATCGCACTCGCAGCGCAGCATGTCGCACTGTCGTCAAACCACGCATATCACATCCAGCGGCGAGAACACAGTGAGGCTGCAGGCACAAAACGCGCACACACGACCGACACAGCTGATCACTTGAGAAGTGGCGTTCACAAGGCCTAGCCGGCCTTGCTACGACGAGGCGCTGGTACGACGATCGCGCCGCCGCGGGAGCGACTCCCTCCTCACGTTTCTTTCTTTTTTAAATGCGAAGCATTTCTTAGCGAACTTCTGCGACTTTGACCGTATCTATCTATCTATCTATCTATCTAGCCGCCTACGACTTCTTGCTCTCCTGGTCGCTTGGTTAATCGAATGTGCACCAAAATTGGTATGGCGTAACATGACTGTATGACGAACATAAATGACAAGTCATAACATGAAAATCATGACACGAATGTCATGTACAGCATGATTTACATGCTACGCTCATGGTGCGCTGGCGGCCGTTTCGCTAGCTTGATATACACCAAAATTGGTATCTTGTGACGTGACCGTGTGACGAACATAAATAACACGAGTTATCATGAAAATCATGACACGCATGTCACGTACAGCATGACTTACGTGCCACGCTCATGGGGCGCTGGCAGCCGTTTCGCTAGATTGATATGCACCGAAATTGGTATCTTGCGACAAGACCGTGTCACGAACATAAATAACATGAGTTATCATGAAAATCATGACACGCATGTCATGTACAGCATGACTTACGTGCCACGCTCATGGTGCGCTGGCGGCCGTTTCGCTAGCTTGATATACACCAATATTGGTCTCTTGCGACGTGACCGTGTGACGAACGTAAATAACACGAGTTATCATGAAAATCATGACACGCATGTCATGTACAGCATGACTTACGTGCCACGCTCATGGGGCGCTGGCGGCCGTTTCGCTAGATTGATATACACCAAAATGGATTTCTTGCGACGTGACCGTGTGACGAACATAAATAACACGAGTTATCATGAAAATCATGACACGCATGTCATGTACAGCATGACTTACGTGCCACGCTCATGGTGCGCTGGCGGCCGTTTCGCTAGCTTGATATACACCAATATTGGTCTCTTCCGACGTGACCGTGTGACGAACGTAAATAACACGAGTTATCATGAAAATCATGACACGCATGTCATGTACAGCATGACTTACGTGCCACGCTCATGGGGCGCTGGCGGCCGTTTCGCTAGATTGATATACACCAAAATGGATTTCTTGCGACGTGACCGTGTGACGAACATAAATAACACGAGTTATCATGAAAAATCATGACACGCATGTCATGTACAGCATGACTTACGTGCCACGCTCACAGGGCGCTGGCGGCCGTTTCGCTAGATTGACATACACCAAAATTGGTATTTTGCGACGTGACCGTGGTGACGAACATAAATAACACGAGTTATCATGAAAATCATGACACGCATGTCATGTACAGCATGACTTACGTGCCATGCTCATGGGGCGCTGGCGGCCGTTTCGCTAGATTGATATACACCAAAATTGGTATCCTGCGACGTGACCGTGTGACGAACATAAATAACACGAGTTATCATGAAAATCATGACACGCATGTCATGTACAGCATGACTTACGTGCCACGCTCATGGCGCGCTGGTGGCCGTTTCGCTAGCTTGATCTACCCCGGAATTGGTCTTGCGCGACGTGACTGTGTGACAAACATAAAAACACGAGTTAACATGAAAATCATGACACGCGTGTCATGTACAGCATGACTTACGTACCACGCTCATGGTGCGCTGGCGGCCGTTTCGCTAGCTTGATATACACCAATATTGGTCTCTTCCGACGTGACCGCGTGACGAACATAAATAACACGAGTTAACATGAAAATCATGACACGCATGTCATGTACAGCATGACTTACGTGCCACGCTCATGGGGCGCTGGCGGCCGTTTCGCTAGATTGATATACACCAAAATTGGTATCTTGCGACGTGACCGTGTGGTGAACATAAATAACACGAGTTATCATGAAAATCGTGACACGCATGTCATGTACAGCATGACTTACGTGCCACGCTCATGGTGCGCTGGCGGCCGTTTCGCTAGCTTGATATACACCAAAATTGGTATCTTGCGACGTGACTGTGTGACGAACATAATAACACAAGTTAACATGAAGTCATGACACATATGTCATGTACAGCATGACTTACGTGCCACGCTCATGGTGCCCTGGCGGCCGTTTCTCTAGGTTGATCGACTCCCAAGTTGGTATTGCGCGACGTTACTGTGTGACGAACATAAATAATAGAAGTTAACATGAAAACCATGACACGCATTTTCCTCAATGACATACAAGACGATGTATGCAGCTCTTTGCTGGCTGCTTCGCATTACATCGATTCCCACAATGCGTGGGATCTGCCGGCTTTTTTCTGTTTTTTTTTTCTTCGCGCGCGCATGCGGCGCGAAGCTTTGTCCCATTTCACTTCGGTAGCGCCTCGTCTGGTTTGCTTTTGACCTGGCGGGGGCGGGCCGAGTAGGCTGCAGCCGCCAAGGCCAAAGGGCTTGCTCGCTTCCTCTCCAGCCGTTCGGAGGGTCTCGTATATCTCTTTCTCTGGGCTATCTGTGGAAGGGATTTTTAGTGCGCTGAAGCATGCCGCCTCTTTCTTTTACTTCTTTCCCCCGCACAGCTGCATGCATGCCCGCCAGCACTGAAGGCATTATGGAAAGCTTCGAAAAAGAAAAAAAAAAAGAGAAAACATGCCAGAGGAAATGAGATGGGAGTTTTTTGGTTCTTGAACTCCATTCGACGAATGGCGTCAGATAGTGAATTTACCTCCTTTCTTCCACATAATTTCTTAACGAAGTAAAATTGAGGACGCAGAACTTTATTACACCCACCTCATTACACCCTAAGGTAGTACTGTCCAGATGAAGGTAGTATTAAGGAGGATTGTAGCCCTTAAAACGCCCAATTAGGCTAGTTTGCGTTTGCAGTGTAGGGTAACTAGGAGCCACAAGAAATCCCTGGATAGGAAGTCGGTGACAATGCCACGACTTATTGTAGATGAAGGAGGAAAGAAATTCGAAGGTTACGAGGCTAACACAGATGCGAAAATTAACAGCCAACTCGTTTATAAAGAATGGCCAGGGCAGTTCCCCGAGGAGTAGTATGAAGGAGAACGCAGCCGAAGGTGAGCTAGGGCTTGAGAATTTCAACTGGAGCAAGGCAAAAGAAAAAAATTCAAAAGCGCACTACCACAGGTTTAGATGGGGTTCCCATCATTCTCATTAACCAACAGGGACATAACAGTAAAGAAGCACGGCAGAAGATGCTTACGGACAGGCGAATACCGGCCAGTTGGCGACAAAATAGGATGCAGTTATGAAAGCAAGGGAGAGAAAGATAACATTCGCTCATATAGACCGCGGACCATTACATCGGCACTGTACAGGTGGGCGATGCATGTAATAAAGTTAAAAATGCGAGCATGATCCGAAGATAACAGCATTTTGGCGGAACTCATGAATGAATTTTGAGTAGGACGGTTATTAGACGATAACCTATTTGTTCTAACGCAGTGCATAGAAATATCTACAACAGGGAACATACCTTTGTACATGGCTTTTCTTGGACATTACTGGTGCTTATTATGACGTTAAACAGGAGATGCTATGAAATATATTTGAAGAAGCTGCGTATCTGACCCTGCGCAGCTTTTAAGGGAGACATATCGTGCAAATACAGTCTGCGTACAATGGGAAGGAATAAGTAGCAAGAAGAACGTTGATAGACGCAATGGGCTGAGGTAGGGATATCTGTTGTTTTTGTTTTTATTCATGCTGTGCGTGATAAGGATGGAAAGAACGTTTGAAGGTTGCGAAGTTGGTTTTAATCTGTCACACAAACAGGGTGGCATGATCATAGAGCAGCAGCTTCCCGGTTTATTTTATCCTGACGATATTGTTTCACTTGCTAACAGCCAGGATATACAGCGTCTGACATATGCGGCGGGGACGGTGAAACTCTAGGCCTAGGAATTAGTGTAACAAGATGTGGAATGGTGGTACTCAATGATCCCTGTGATCGGGCGGTATCGATAAAGGGCCACGAAGTACCCAGGCAAGAAAGTGCAAGTGCCTCGGATTAAGGTTGAATGAGAGTGGTAGATGCATGGAGGTACAGCGAAAAGCCATGGCGGTAAAAGGAAAATGAAATGCTGCAGATTGAAGCAGAGAGCTTTATGTGGATACAATGGGCACGAGGTGCTTCTAGTTGTGGAAAGGTGTGATGGTTCAAGGACTTGCATTTGAGAACTCTTTGGTTTGCATGAAGTCATAGGCGCAATCAGAACCGGACGGGAATCACAGGATTATGGGGCGCCTAGCATTAAGTGCTCGCGAGAAGACGCTCACGAGAAGACGGCGGCCCTAGCATTGCAAATAACTGGGGCCGCCGCAAGCTCGACAGAGCTCCCATACGTCTTATACGTTTGATGGTCGTGTCCATTTCTTAATACGCTTCCCTTGGACGGTCGCGTCAGAAACCCGCGTACTTGTTGTAGAGTTTCCTGTATCTGGCTCCTCATCACCATGGCACACAGAACCGCCTACAGTAAGCTTAACCTTTTTCATCGAATTGCCCACTCCTATTGCAAGGCGACGGATACGGTAGGTAATCCAGCCTCGATTGATGTAACAAGCGCAGTTTCAGGGCCTTACCAAAGCAGAAAGGGCGCGACTGGAAAACCTTAGTCGTGAAGCTATGCGTGTGATCACAGACCTTCTAAGGCTCACACCTACACTCCAGGCATACGCTGGATGAGCTCATTCGCTAAAGACACAAAGCTAGGATGATAAAGCACAGCAATGACCCTGTGGTTGCTGCCTCAGCAAAACCCCGTTTGGTGGGCGAACCTGTATTTTCACTGGCCCCGCACAAGCAGTTGACATAATAAGCGCGCGTTGGATCCCGTGCGAACGCATCATGCGCAAGAAATGAATACAAAGCTTGCGTTCTAATTATATACGCATTAGTAGGTGGGGAGGGAGCGAGACTACATAAAAGAATACTCACCGGGGAATTTTGTGTTGTCTTTGTTTGTTTTTCTCACTTTCAGAATGCTCACATATATTTCAGACCTGACGAGACTCATGTAATATTCGAAGAACTGCCGTTTCACCGTTTCGCCATTCCTTAACAAGTAAAATCTAGCAATGACCCTAATTATACTCCGTACGTGTTCTGAAGTGGCTATACATTATACCGAAACATTGCGATGATGCCCAAAATATAATGCTTTTTTTTCATTCTCTCAAACGAACTTCTGATAACATTTTGTAGATATTTCTGACGGGGACATCCGTGAGTGAATCTCTGGAAAGTAAGCTCCGCTGCTTTCATTCACGATAACTGTTGCACTGCTAGTACGTGAAAGAGGCTGTAGAGGATACCACAAAACATCTGCAATGTTAACCTAGAAGCGCTGATTGTTATCGTGTTTCCCATATCTCGCACTCGTTTAGACAATGATGAAATTGGGGAATAGTTGTATAATTCTGCGAAGGAAAGGGTATTTTATTGTTACAGCCTATATACGGATCCTCGAGGCGCATTTACGCCCTCGCCGTCCTGCCGTCACTGTGTAAATGCTGTCACTGCTGAATGTTGCATAATGTTGCATCTCTTTGCGGATACGAAATGTACAAATGCTACATGAAGAAGTCGATTGCCTATAAACCTATAACACAAAAAATCAAGTGGCCTAAGAAAGAAGCGTCTTTATCAAGCTTTCATGTTCTGACATGCTACTCTTTCTCAACCAGACAATGGAATCGACACAGCACAGGTTTTGATTGTTTGAAAGCCGTGTGGCTGTCATTCGTTCCATGGCCGCACGACGGCTTGATTTCACGAAGTCGGCGCTCCTGTTAATTAGAGACTGTGCTCAACTGATGGCATTCGAAATATCACAGAAAACATTGCAGACGACACACTTTATTGACATTTAGCATGCTCAGATAACACAGCAAACAGCAAGTGGTAACAGTTAGATGACAAAGGAGCGCGCGAGGTGGACCAAAGTTACATTGCGAAACGGGTAGTATACCTCTCCACACTTTGCAGCCAGCACACAACAAGGACTCCCACCCCATTCTCTCCTGCGTGTTTTTTTTTCTTCAGAATAATCTTAGCACGTAGCACACCTTTCGCGCCTTCTTGACTGCACACTTCGACGCATAATTTCACCACATTACTGTCAATGCTGACTTAACGCTTTTTTCTGCATGGCCCAGATCAAGAAAAGCAATGCAGAAACCACCTGCACTCCCACATTGAACAAATATGTATACATATAACAATAAATAATCGTTTCATCATTTAACAGCACCTTATTAAAATTTCTGTAATAGAGTTGTTGTTGCGGATATAGGAGGTGTAGTACATAATCAAATCTAGATGTCGTCTTTCAGCGAAAAACTACTGCACAAGTAACCGAGCGCACAAGTGTGCATCGATTTATTGTGCCTTCAGTCGACATAAACTCTATGAGTGTCTCTGGCTTTTATGGGACTAGAATATATATTTACAATCAACTTAAGGTCTTTCGTATCTATACTATTCCTAAAACGGGCCCGATTTGAGTCCCCTTGGTCCTCTAAAACTTCGCATGAAATTTATTTCGCGAAAAATAGTCAGCACTGGTCCTGAGAGCTAATGTGGACCTTGTTGAACTGTTCGTTTTAATGTGAAGATCTCTGCGATAAAGAGACAAGGTTTTGTATGTATCTCGTAATGCACGAAGCTCTTCGTGATTTTTTTGCAGAAATAACATAAACTTCACCGTTTCATCTCTGATGCCGCACTTAACAACGATGACTACAAGAAAGATACTTTTTTTTTCAATTTCGCAATCCGTATATTGTCTGCTAACTTTCTCTATATTACTGTTTATGTCAAGAATTATGGATCGTGGGTACAAAACCACGCTCTGCAAATTCATACGCGCCTATCGTGACGTAATGTCTACGTTGCGACGGGTATATTTTGCAAATTACAAAGGCGACGGTTCTTCACATTGCGAAGTTGACAATCATGTGAGGAACTTCTCCCCTCGCCACAGGTGCTACATTTGGGCAGTACTTTGCAGTATAATTCCGAAGCAAAACTTTTTCAAGGTAAGCTATTTTGCTATGAAAGTGGACAGATGCGGCAAACTGTTTCTTTCAGGGAAATACGTTTCACTACAACACGACAAATGGCACGAAGAAAGTAAGTACAACTTACGCTATGTCGCATGGCGGTTTTCAACACTGAGAACAACGTTCCCCCGTTCGCATTTATGGCAGATGGATGGTTTGATCGGGCTTTACTGCAAGCTTTGTCGGGCAATTTAATTCTCTAGATGTGATTCTTGCTGCGAGCCTATAAATATGCAGCATCGCAAAACATTTCAATGACTAAGTCTGCCAAGCAATTACATTTGAAAGAGTTCTACGTTTTAAAGAAACCAGAAGGTACCCTTATTCTCTTTATTATTACTTTCAGTGCCTTTTATTCTAGATCATATTCAGAAAAGTGGCAGCCAACAAAGATTGCGTCCGCCCTGTGCGACCTTCCATTTGCGAATTGGGATACACATGGAAAAAGTATGGGAAAAGTTTCATAGCAAAATGGAGCGTATTTACTGATAAAATGCTTGAAGGAGATTCAGATGGTTCTACCTAAAGACACAACGTTAAAGAAAATTAGATTTTGCTTATTAACCTCGAAGAATTCCTATAAAAAGGACGTGCACTCATATTTAATAATTGTGTCAGCTAATGCCACAGATTTGTTCAACTCATATTCGTAAGTATCGCACCGCAGGAAACCAAACAGCTTAAAAACAAATACTTAGTCGGCGTAGTGCCATAAATGGCGCGTATTGATAAGTATTGTATATTTACAAGGGGTGACAGAGGCCTTGGTCATATATATATATATATATATATATATATATATATATATATATATATATATATATATATATATATATATATATATATATAGCCAGCTCTCACACAGGAATTCGTTACTAAGCACGTACATGAAAGACGTAAATACACGGCAAAACTATTAGTGAGCACTGTAAAACGCTTTTGTTCACTCGCTATTACTCATGCCAGTAGTACATTCAGTAACAGTGTCAGTGAAAGCATCATCTACAACATCGACTCTTCGCAGTGACAACATCAAGAATATGTTTAAAAGCAGAAGGACTGTGAGCTGGGCTACTTGGTTTACATTCATTGCGGCGAAATAACACGGACGACGGGTTGGGCAAACAGTCAAGACAATGCGCTGATTGTCAACTGATTGTTTTTATTTATGACATTGTAGGGTACCCAACCGGAAGCTTTTGTGGTTAACCTCCCTGCCCTCTCCTTTTCTGTTTCCTTCCTCCTCTATTTATGACTTCAAGTTGAAAATCAGTCGATAATCTGTGCATTGCATTATGTGTTGATCCGTTCGTCTCCTGCGCTGTTTCGCCGCAATGTTCGGGAGCACATGACGAGTTGGCAGGGGTGTCCAACAATACCATTTATGTCTTTCACAGGGAGCTGACATTGGGAGACACGTATCAGCTCACAAGCGGAATGCAATATATACAGAAAATACCATTTTCACACAAACAGCTCATTTATACATTCCATGGAGCATCCTATATACACGAGAAAAAGAAAAAAATCTAAAGATTTGAAACAGCAAGAAAATATGTTAATACATTCGAGAGCGCTACAATCAAAGTCAAAGTTTCAGATTCTTGCTTACCCTGTTCAATATGGCGAAGCACTTCTTTATGTAGAGTACACTCTGGTTCGGTTCCATGGGAGCATGCTACATACGAAACCGTACATGTCCTTTTGCCACGTTATTACCAGACAGGTACTTCTTTACCTTAAGGAGTATCATTCAGCCTAATTAAGGTTACAATGCTCGGTGGAATAGATAGTCACACAAGAGCATGCGACTGAAATTAATGCGGAAGTATAATTTATTTTTTTGGTTTACAATAGCAATTTTTTGGTAACAGCCTGTATAAGTAGTTTTTCAGCGAATAAACGTAAATCGCTGCAGTAAAGATGTTTTTAAAATAGTTAATGAGATATACATTGTTTACAGTAAATAGACAACCATCTAAGGAACTCCAAGTACACGGTACATGGGAGAAACAGTTGACGCGAAGTGAATAAAACAGTTCCATTAGTGATTTCCTGCATCTTGAGCAGCGTGCGCACAAGTCGCTGTCATACACTGCACACACAGAGCCGCGTTACTCCTCGGCGCACTATATCCTCGGCACGCTATAAAGCAAAATGTGGATGAGCAGAAGTGGCTACTAGCGACAAATGAGCAGCCACAATTCTACACAGCCAATAAAGAGGTCTGTGCACGACACGAGGTTTGGGAGGAAAAGTCTGAGCAACGTCACCGTTTGTAGAGCCTGAGCCACTGGCGGCGTCTACACTGCGGGTGTGCAACTCAAAAGGATGGCCTTGTAGGGGCACTTCGAAGACGCGGAAGCACACGCACACCTAGCGGTGCCTTTCGGCCATTCTCTTCGGAGAAAGGTTCAGATATTAAGTGGCCGAACGCTGGTCCGTGTTAAACGATACGCCAGCGCTGCCATTCTGGTGATTGTTAAAGGTGGTACATAAAGAAATTTTTTAATTGAGACTCTGGTGCCGCAAGACTAACGTACGGCCAAGCATCTTATAGTATATTAACTTCCACACATTCTTCTACTCTCTCTCTACCTGCCTCTTTGACGACAAATGATTTTTGATGACGCAATGCTCGTTCGTCATTCTTGGCAGCCGAAGATGCTTACTGTGTACAGAAAGAGTTCAGTGGCCCAAAGAGAAGCGACGAATGGAGTAAAATACATAGCTCAAAGGCCGCGAACATGACTCAGCGCTCGTTGGGCGCACTTTGCAGCGTTTAGCTTAGAAACACATCCCATGCTTCATGACTATTCTTCACAGCTTCCAAGAAACAACTCGCTGAAGAGTAAATAAAACAGGAAACCTTCCTAAGCCTGCGCGATAACCACATTAACATGGGATTGTTAGGTCCTTTGTCAACATATTCCTTAAAGCTCAAACTATTTCTTGTTATGGTGCTGGTTTGCCAGCCAGACGCTCGCGTGCACGCAAGCACACGTCACGCTCGTGCACGAGAAATTCTCAACCTTTTTTTTTTTTTTCAATTTCCTGCGTCAACCCTACTTTTTTCTCTGGCAATGAATGGACATGTAATCGATTTATCGTCGCTGTCCGGACTCTAGTCAGCGGTTTTTGCTGAGGTGGTGCTCGTTAGGCCTGCAATCAACTTGCAGCTAACACACTTGGGCCAGGGCTCTAAACGAAGCACAGGCCAGCGGCGGCTGTTGTCTGTCTCTGAGAAGCTGACGCAGCGACTAGTGCCGTCGTCTTTTATACCAACTGGTGAGTGGTATCCACCAGCGTGTTCTTGCTCGTACTGCCCTTGCCAGGCGGCGCGACGAAAGTGCTGCGGTTGAGACGCACCGAGCCGCCTCCCACTACGCTCGAGTAGGTTCCGGCCACGGTGCGCTCGGTGCCACCGCGGCTGTCTCGAGAGCCACGGGCAGCGCCACAGCTGAGCATGCGCTTGAAAGCACGCCGAAACTTGATGGACATGGCGTTGTACAGGATCGGGTTGATGGCGCTGTTTATGAATATCATGGTCTTGCAGAACATGAGGTACCACAGCTCCATGTAACGCTTCTCAGCGAACGAGTTGTAAACCAAGAGCACCCGGTATGGCAGCCACAGTGTCGCGAACACCGCCACCACCACGAACAGCATTTTCACCACCTGCGCCGTAGAGAGGAGAAAAAGAAACACAGAAATTCGTCATCGCGGGTACTAAAAAAAGTGGCATCATGCATAAGACACAAGCGAGACCTCAGCCCAGGGTAAAAAGGTGTCGTATTCACAGAGGCTATGGTCAGTTATACTGCTTTTGCCTACAAATTCGAACTTAATATCTCATAACGACGACGCCTTTTACAATTGCGTTCTTGAATTGATGTATTGCTGCACTAATAGTCACACCTATGAATTTCCTAATATGTTCCTGTCTTTTAGAGATATTTTAGAATTTTTTTAGAATCATGTTTCTTACCGTTATATAGTATAGCAGAGGTAAAAAATCGCAGAGTTCGCAGCAGAAGCGAACAGCGTCAATGTGAATGTTAAGGCGAAAGCCTTAGGTTCCTTATCAAACGCGAAAGTCGACCGTCGGCGTCGACGGCGTTAACACGAGTGATTAAAACAATCATCATGTGATGACATCATCATGACGTCGCATAACGCAGCCTCACATGATGACGCCATCACATGGCATCGTCGCTTTGCACTGCTTGCAACGTTTTCTACGTGCGCACGTGGGCCAGATCCACGTCGCACGCACCAACTTGTGTCCTATCACTGAACAATGAAAAGGAAATCGTTGAACCCGGAATGTCGCGAGAGCCAACGTTTCGACAAGTTGACGCGACTTTCACTGAGCAGCACTTTACGGAGCACGAAGCTTGTGGCCCGGCATAACAGCTTTTCGCGCGATATGCTGTAGTCGCCTGGACACCATATTCACGCATAGGCGCAAGGAAATATGGACTATAAATCTAAAGATCGTTCATGTGGTTTTTAATCATATTAAATGCCCGAGCGTTTCCTCTTACTCCTCTTCACTGTAATATTCATGATCGTTTAGTACTACACCAGCCACTCAACACGCGCGGATATCGCCTCCTTTTGGATATTGAACCTGACAAGTGTACTCATGACATTCGCTATACCCGCCGTCATGGCCCCCTTCGTTTGTCGTATTGTGTTGGCATTACAGTCTTGTAAATACTTAGATGTTCCCATGTCTAGCGGCCAGACATGGTACGCGCGTGCTACCGATGCCATCTCCCAGGGGCGTAGGCAGAAATTTTTTTCGGGGGGAGGGGGCGCCTCCTTGATTTGAAGTGGGGGCCGGGAAGGCAGATGTGGTCAAGTATCATTTTGGGCTCTGTATGCCACAGCAAAAAAAAAAAAAAAAATCGGGGTGGTGGGGGGGGGGCACGGGCCCGGTGTGCCCCCCCCCCCCCTGGCTACGCCATTGCCATCTCCTCAGCTAACAAAACATTGAAGTTAATAAGAGGTAACCTCCAATATACGTGAAACTAGTGGCCTACTGATCACTCGTAGGAAACAAACACGCATACAGGTTCTCCATGTGAGACCCGCATCAAATTTCTCTTCAAAGGCCTAGGTACCGTAATAACAGCACCAAAATGTATGTTTATTACTCAAAATCTAAAGGCTTGACCGTATCATACTAGACTTTAAAAAAGGCATACGTTTTGTTGCTTCTATTGTAACCGTGGTCGGCCACTACTCTTTCCCTCTTCCACGTGTTCTATTACTGGATGCTGAATAAACCACATTACATTGTCCCTCGATCAAAGCTACCGCGACATATACGCTATATGCAGCTAGCACAACCACGCTCGCAGACAAAAGTTCACCCAAGTTTTGCCTTCGGGCATCTAAACACTACAATACACTCCCAATTCGCGTGCCTGTGACCGAACCGCTGCGATAATGTTTCTAGATTCGGCCAGCCTGACGGCGCTTTTTGGAAGCGTCTTTGTAGAGACGCTGTCGTGTCGTCTCAAAACACAAAATGGCCGTAAAGGACAATAACCATAATCTTTGTTTTCGCTTCAATAATGCCAGTGATGAACCAGTTTGCGGTCCTCGACCTCAAGCAAAGCGAGGTACTAGACTGTAACAGGAGCCAAACGAACTTCTCAATTACTCTGTTTTGTACTGCTGAACAGGGGCATCCGTGTTGTGTTGCAAGTCATTAAATGTTCGAAGAGCTCGCGTATACTGCTGAGCGCTTAATTCTCGAGAAAAAGAACGATTTATTTCGTTGTTTTCGAAGAGCACGTGTTCAGTGTTCCAACGACTTAGGAACTCAGACATTGTTCACAAAAATTGAGCCCCTTTAGCTAACGCTAAGAGAGAGAGAGAGATAAGATTCTTTAATGAAATGCCCGGAGAGGTTAGCCTGGTTTGTCGCCTGGCTTGCTACTCCAGGTGTCGCTCGATAAGCTACTCTGACTTCCTGAGTTGAGTGCTATATTACATGCCATTACTTGTTCTTTTTCGGTCGCCTAGACATCTCCACTGCTTCTACATGCCTATCATCCATTGACAGTCCCTTTCGCTAACGCTAAAAAGAGCAAGATTACATCTAAGCCAAAGTTTTAACGTGATAGCGTTAAAGAGCTCGTTTCGCAGAAATTCCGGCGTCAGCGTCGGTGTCGTTGGTTGTGAGCGAAAAATCATCTTGTCCGTGACTGAAAAATCGAGAAAGATGAAAATAAAATAAATAATAAAAAATATTCGACTCGAGTGAGCAACGAACTCAGGCCGTCTGCGTGGCAAGCAGGTGTTCTACCACAGACCCACGCCAATGCTTTTTCTTTCTTTATTGCCTATGTAGCACATACATACAGCAGTGACAAACAAATATATACCGAACAAAGAACCAAAAAAAAAGAAAATAAAAAATACAGTTTGCAGGCTTCTTAAAATTGCTTTATCTGTAGACGGCTTTCTACTTGACGAAGCCATTCAGGTACATCTTGCTGGAACTTTTCTGTTTCCACAAATGAACATATAGATTCAAAGTAGTGTCGAACCGGACGTGCACTAATATCAGCATGGCGCACCGCCATTCTCGACTGTCATATACTGTGCAGGCCCAGTAACATAACTAGATCTAACGGTACCCCTTCCTCATTTTCAACCGGGAGAAATCTGATGCCGCAGGCGTCAAGGGGCAAATCCTTTTTAAAGTCCGTTGAAGAACGTCCCAAAAAAAGACCGCATCCCAGTAGTCGATAAAAACATGTTCGATTGTCTCTGGCTTCCTGCAGAGTAAACAATGGTCTCCCCAAGGAACGAATAAACCTCACACCAGTGCTTCGAACTGCACTGAAAGTAACTTTCATGCTTCGCAAACATACGCGTCTTGCGTACAGGTGTCACAGTATGAGATGTAATATCGCAGTATAACGGGGTACAAGCGCATATTGCCATCGGGTGTCACACATGTGAATTGCATAACGAGTTAATGGTTTAAACCTGGCCACCCATTACAAAAGGCACACTCATTACTGCGCGTATTCCCTTAAGAACACGTAGTGGGTGCATCGCAACTTCGAAAAAGTATCATGCGCGTAATTGCTGCTGGTTTAAAGCATGCCACCCATTACAACGGGCATACATATTAGTGCACTCATTCTCTTACACGCACGTGGTGGGTACACTGTTGTCATAAAAGTGTGGTTGAAGAGGCCGGAAACCTTTACCTTTATTATAGGTATGTCGCGCGTGCGTGCGTGCGTGCGTGCGTGCGTGCGTGCGTGCGTGCGTGCGTGCGTGCGTGTGTGTGTGTGTGTGTGTGTGTGTGTGTGTGTGTGTGTGTGTGTGCGCGTTTGTGTGGTTGGCTGGCTGGCTGGGCGACTGAACATAATGACTAGCGAAACAGAGTGCGATGAGGATGGGGCCGGATATCGCTATCGCGCTCAACTCTTCATGGCCAAGCTTAACCGTACCCGATTTTTTTGCCGCATTTTGTTAGGGGCGGAGTGCTTGAAGCGTTCGACACCTCATGTGGTCTTGCCCACCTCCGGGATCGGCATACCTTAGACCATGATACGATTGCAAGCGTTGACGTCATGATAGAGTCACCACGTTGTCATAACATTACGTGATTACATAGCGTCTTGATTTGGAAACGTGACTTTTGGTACCATTTGTGTTCACGACGCCGGACACGGGATTTTTAACAGCGAAGTTGTTCTTAGCCGAGGTTTTCTCGGGACTATCGGCGTAACGCGGGTGGCGATGCCGATGTGAGTGCACGCGGCCAACAGATAGTTCGGAAGAGGTAAAAAAATTGTAAAAGCGCGCGTGCACGGTGGTCTTTGTCGAATTTTCGGCGATGGGTAAAGTCGTGCGTTCTCCGGAAGAAGCAGCCCGTCGGGAGTGTCAACGGGAATTGGCGCGTAGACGGTAACGACGGCGTCTTTCTGATCCAGGAGTTCGCGCAAGAGATACCGAAGCCAAGCGCAAGCGGAGGGCAGAAGATACAGAGCTTCGAGTGAGAGTAGATTGTGTATGGAACAGTAAACGGGTGTACCAATGGAGATCACGTTCAAACCATTTGTAACGAAAATCGGGAAATGCGCTGTTTTTACAAAGGAGCAGAAGATGAGGTCTGTGAAGATTATGGAGATGGGCAAGGTGAAGAACATGAAGAAGACTTTGATGATGAGTAACAAAGAGATTTGCAAAGACTAACGTTCGCTAAAGTTTGCTTTTACTACTTGTGACACAAACACAAACTAAATTAGCACTGGTAGATGTGCTTTCCAATAGTGGTTGCAAAATATTGTATGGCTAGAAAAAGAAACCACTCAACCACTTTAGCTTTTACAAACCGATTTACTGGCTGCGAAATGCTTTGGAATGCTTTTGTGAAGTTTGGTGACGATTAGCACTGCGACGGAGAAAGCTTCGCTGTTTTATCACGCTCCGCGACATTAATTCAGTGAAGCGCTGGGCAACTTTATTCGACTTACGAGTCATATTAGGCTTCTACCCTAACACCTCGAGCGTAACCCGATAAAAAAGTACGAAAGATTACAATACTCCCTAATGCGAAATTTGAGCGCAGCTGTACGCGAGTTTTCGTTTCGCCAGTCCTATGGCTCTCTTTCGGCCGCATGAGCTTTCGGTGGCAGCGGCCTCGTATTCTCCTGCGACACTTTGCTTTCCTCTTCACCATTTCGCCTACCTCTCCGCGCTCCGCGTTCGCTTTCAGCTTCCGCTGTGTTCATTCTCGCGGTGACGACGGACGAAGACCGTCGACGCTAAACGCAGGAATGGGCTTCCAAGGGCTGCGCTATCAAATGTTATGTCTTCACTGATAAAATTGGGTTATTTGACATCATTCCTGAGCTGCAGCGTTACGAAGAGTTAAAAGTGCCGTAACATACTGTGTGCACAGAGTTTAAGATTTTTAAGTCCTCATTTTAGACTACGAGGCCTTGTGGAGATACGAAATGTTTGACACTTGAACAGTGACATCTGCGTGCGCTATAATTGGGGTTACTTGAACACATCTGGCAAATGCTGTGATGACATCATTTTTTAAATATTAGGCTAAGTATGCATCGAGATTATTACATTGCGTTAAAGCTCAGTAAACCGGTAAAACCTCCAATGAATTAAGCCAACTGATTTACTGAGATCAAGCAAAGGGGAACTACTTAGTATTTCAAACAATCTGGAATCTTATATCGCTTGTTCGCATGCCCCAAAGAGGAAAATGAAGAAAGGGAAATTATTTTCGTGGATTCTAATTTTCCATAGTGCAGACCCCCATTCTCAAATCTCATTGCGTACTGCGCACTAAGATGGTGGTGTGTTGCAGTAGGCGGGGTCTGCATGGCATATCTATCCGTCATCTGTTCCGTCTGAGCATCTCATGAGTTGTAGGGGTGTGTCACCAAGTTTTGTTAAGCAGCCCTGTGTCACACATGAGGGCCATGAGCAATCGTTGAACTCTCCGCCCGATCGCCGCGGGCCCTTCAGGAAAACCGACATCTTCAATCGTCCGATTCCTAAGACCACCACTATGCAGGCTACGGGCCATCGCTTCTTTTTCACTAACTGCGCGCAAAGGGAAATAAAATGCTCAGTGTCACCGATGTCACCGCAGAAGGCGCAGACTGGGAAGCGCACCGCCCAGTCTTGAATGACCATGCCGGCGTGTACGAAGAGTCGGTTCTGATGCGGTAAAACAGAGTGACTTCTTCTTGAGGAAGTCCTTGGATCACACAGGCTTGATTTTGAGTCTTGTGGATCGTCCTCATGTGATTGCGGATGACATCCTTGCACTTTTGATAAATTTTTGGGGCCTTTACTCTTGGGACACGTGTACGTGATTCGCGTGCACGAGCATCTTCTTTTTCATTTCATTCGATTACAGTGCGGGATGGGATTACAATGCAACTTTACATTAGATTTATTGACCATCACATATTTAAGAAGGGCCAGAGACTGCCTCGTAAACTTTTCTTGAGGTAGGCCACGATGCAGTCGTTGTAACAGTGACTTTGCGCCCGTCACTCGCACGATATCTCGTGCAAAATGGGCGCACAATTTTCACAAAGCTACGGTGATTGCGGCACTTTCTACCGTTATACACGAAACTACATACACGATCCAGGTGGCCAGGCCATGACATGCCAAGGGAGGATACGCGGAATGCCGCTGCGCAGTTATCCGTTTGGACGCACACCGATTCATCTATGTACACTCGCAGGTGGTCTCCATATATGGTGCTCAAGTGGCCCAGCACAAGAACCTTTGCTTCCGCAGCTATAATGATGCGTTTCGCCAGTAGCTTAGGTACTGCAGGTAACGCCTGAGAAAGACCATAGAAGCTCGAGACGACCCCGTGTAGGCTATTTCAAGTCTAAATATAGAAATGTGTTCAGAGCCATTTCGCATCTCAGGCCTTGTTGACGCAGCCGTTAATGCTGGGGAGTCCTCCGCAGGCACGGCGCTTCAGCGTCTAAGAGCAAGAACTCGCTCCCATTTCTATGTGGTGCTGTGTACTAAGACATTCTGTATTAAGACATTTCGAGTTGAATACTGAAAAGACAAAATGTAGTAAAGAGGAAGGGGAACTGAAGACTCAACTTTCGGTTGTCAAATGAAAGTTAGGGATGTTTATGAGATTTTTGTGCAGTTTAGTAATAATACTCCATAGTGCGATCAGTACAAACGCACTTCAAAAAAGAGCGTTGTGTATTCATGTCGCGACGAGTGACCAAAAATGACTCATTTGCATAGATCGTAGAACTATGCGAGCCACACGAGGGCTTGTATTCACAAAAACTTACTAAGCTACAATTCCTCGTAAGTGAAAATTCCAGCTCATACTGACGCTGAATGTATAAGTGAAGGCGGTCGGCCTATGACAACGAACACCTATACGATGGAAAAGCTTTGCGAATTCAGTCAGAATAGGCCGAATTTACGAAGCGTTTAGTTCCCTGATTTGTCCATGCTTTTTGCTCTCTGAATTTTACCTGATTGGCTCATGCTTCTTCTTGAGAAAGCGACGGGGCATCCGTATCGTAAGCACCAAGTGACTCACTTGTCAATGCTACAGCTCACGCAGTATCTTAGGTGATTCTCTGACCACCTCGGCGCACTTAGTACCTCAGCATGCAGGGCTAACACAAGTGTACTGCTTATTATTATGGCGATGTTGTGCAAGAATGGGATAGGGAACTTCGGTGCTCAATTGACCGCCAAAACCTTCCTAGACACTCCCTTTGAGCAAGCCTCGATGAAACGCGCCACTTCTTGGCGATGTTTCCTATACGCACTCACCTGTACTAACGCGGCTGTACGGACCACTTCGGTCGTCCTGCCACTTCTTTGAGCCCGCCTAGATAATTTCATAGAGTCAAACCGTGTTCAATATATTGCATAGATGTCACCTATGTACTACTTCGGCTGCGTTATGAGAGCTTCAGTTGGAAAAAACGACTTAATTTGTACGAAGCCCGAGACGCTACGTTAGGCGTTTATCGTCCGGCCTGGAATTGGCCACATGCAAATAAAGAGTGCACCAGGTTCCAACAAAGTCCACAACTCAAATCAGCCGTCATTTATACGCGTCGTACGTCGTGTCGTAGGCCGCGTCGTACCATTAGACTCTACACTCCATTTGACGTTGACTTGATTACGGACGGATACGAGCACTTCCGATTAGCTCAATAATAGTATCTGGGGTTCAACGTCCCAAAACCACGATCTGATTATGAGAGACGCCATAGTGGAGGGCTCCGGAAATTTAGACCACCTGGGGTTCTTTAACGTGCACCTAAATCTAAGTACACGGGGTCCGATTAGCTCACCCAGTCAGTATAACTTCATCGCCGTCGAATGTAGTGTACGACATTAGCAGTAGCACATGCGAAGATTTTCGATCGCCTTGCACTCTGCATCATGCAAACGGCGAACTGGTTCATAGCTGCAAAGCACAAGAGCTTCCATTAAAGGGGTCATGAATCACCCCTCGGACTTGGTAAGAAAACATATCCTGCGGTAAGCAGACACTGCTATGAACAGCTGGGCCAAATCTTGCAGTCGTGCGTGGCAAGGAGAATATAGAAGCGGAACACGAAGTTACCATTTTCTTACCAGTTACCAGTTATCACTGAGGACAGAGGCCCGTCCTCAGTCTCTTTGGTGGGTGGGGCTTCCGCTGTTTGACGTCGAACAACAGATAGCATGCTATTGGCCAATAGCCGACACAAACGAAGAACAGCGTTTGCATCAGATGTGCTCCTTATCTACGGGGTGCCACCACGTGCCGGCGCCGCGCTCCACAGTATGCTAACATTACACAGTGAGCCACACCCGCTCACACGAATGATAGGAGAGAGCGATAGCGCTTTATCACGCGTTCTCACGGTCATGACGCAAGCTGACGTAACTTTATCCCCCTGCCATCCCTCCCTGCTTAGCTTCCAGCGCGCTCGTCGGGACGAGAGAAGAGAGAAAGCGCTTAAAGGGCGCGAAAAACCCTGTAACTCCGCCCGTTCTTGACGGATTCGATAAATATTGTTCAGCAATCGATTAGTGAGGCAATAAACTCCGATACAGAGGTCATTCGATGATTATTTGTAAGTAGTTCAGGACCTCTCTAAAACCAAGTGACCTTTGGTACTTAGTTTCAGTGCTATTAACATTTAGTGCTTCAGTTGCACGCGAGACCACCACAGAGCGATTTCAAAATGCACTTACCTGGAGAAGTATAGCTTCTCTAGAGCTCCCTCGCTCAGCACACTTTATGGGCAGTAGTACAACGCCCGTTCTACCCTCTTACGCTGTCCCTAATCGCACACCGCTCTATCGAGTAATACGCATTAAGTGGATATAGCCATTCTCTAGTATCACCTGCCTACTTTTGATCCCGGTAGCTCTAGATATACGCCATTACTGGACACGCAAAGCGAAAGGAAGTGCGACTCAAATAGCGTTCAGATCGACACGTTGGTCTGAGTGAGAAACAGCGCCATCTTCCAGTGCAACGTCGACGCCAGATGTCTGAAATCACTGCGCTGTCGCAGTTCCGTCATTCGATCTCTAACTGCTCTCAAGGTCTCGGAAAAGTTGGAACTAGATGTAGTTTGTTCACCTAATGGTCCATTTCTTCTGAGCAATTTTGTGAAACAATGATCCAGTAACGACTGAAATGCTCAAAGGGTATATTGCCCACTGCTGCAGCAATTCGCGGCTTGAAGCTCGTTGGAACTGTCCCGAAAACGGCGCGCTTGAGAAGAGAACAAAATGAGCGCGTTGGATCGAGACGAGCAAATAAAAGAAGTTTGTGCCACTCGCCACGATATGTAAGAACTAGTCTTAGAGACGTTTCTGCAAGGATGCTTATGATAGCCATGCGATATCTCTCTAATATAGGAGCTCGCTGTTATCAGTAAACGTTGTGATGTAGAAAGTACAACTAATAAAGAAAACCGTTCCTGAAAGAGCGAAAACCTGAAAGAGTACACGTTTGCTTCGAATGTTTGTAGGTGCGTCAATAATGAACTTACCAACAGCGGATATATATTTTACTCCGTAATGTTTACCTAACAGATACAGAATTGTGGACGTAAATAATAGATCATAAAAGTGTCAAGGAACTTTCAACAAGTTGAAAGGAGAGGTACGCAGATAGGCTCTAATAGAAATCGAATAAATCCGCTCTATTACAGACGGTACACTGAAACTGTGAGTAAAATAACATTATTTATTGATTCTGGTGTTGTAATGTCGAAATGCGATGCAGCAACACAGTGTAGGGCACGTTTGTTCTGCCCCTTAACTAGAGTGCGCGATTGTTTTTCACTAACGCACAGGGCCATCAATGTCTTACTTGTTCTCAGCCGCAGAACGCGGCAGCCACAAAGCGTACCTTGCACTTAGTCTGTACGGGTGAGCTTATTTTGCCTGGCCGTCGGATATAAGCTCCCCGAGCTTTCCTCTATGACACTAATAATACTATACGCTGCTACCTCTACGTAGTGCTTCAGCTGATGGGAACAACGCCAGACTCGGTAGAATCTAGCAATATACGTCTTCATAACTGTTATACGTGTCTCTTTACAGCACCGTCGTACGCCTGGAATAATGAGAGCTCATAAAACACTTGCCTGCGGCCTGTTGCTAGTACTTAAAATTGGTGCTCGTTCCAAAACAAAGTAGCCCACAGTACTCAATGTGGACACTATACGGCTGCAAAGCAACTATTTCACATCTTCTTTCTGAGTACCCTCACTACAATGCACCTAGAAAAAAGAACTGTCAACGGTGCTATGTCGACTGTTCAATTGTCCCTTCTCAGTGGACAGATTCCTCGGTCAATGGTTTAAAGCGTCTTCAGCACAGAAGCCCTTAAGTGCGCCGTTTCGCTTCCCGATGGCATGTGCAATGAGTGACATACTTTAAGAGGAATGTTGTGCTTAACACCGGGAGATGATGTGTCGTTGTTGCCTTACTTCATTTTATCTCACGCTCTCCTTCTATAACCATTAATGCCATTCATCCATGTACGCAGGGTACCCATTATGAATTCTTTCTCAACTTTATTTCCCTCATTTTTTCTCCTCTCATAATCATGTCGTGATTTATGGGACATTAAACCCCAGTAATTATTATTACAAGAGGTAGGCATTATTAACCGGCCAATAGACTTGTCATTTCTCGCTAAGCAAAATAAGAAAGGAAACGGGCTGATACGTGCAACACTTTTTTTCAATTTAATTAAAAGCGCCTATAATGTTTGCGTGCCGTTTTGCTTTTGCTTTTTCTCATTATCTTTAGAAGATAACATCTCAGTTGACAAGACACAGTTTGCGATAAGATACAGTCAAGTTTTTCTTCATGTCAGTAGCGTGCAAACGCCGCCCACAGGTTGTCCTACATATAGACAGATATTTGTACCCCCGTTAATGTACCACCGTTGTAGTGCAATGCAAATCATCAAAAACGTTCAGCGTGGAGACACGGATACAAGATAAGGGAAATGTTGCTAAAACAGCCAATCCCTGCAATTCGCCTATTCTATTCACTCGGGACATCGTTTTTAATAGGAAGTCAAAGAGACACGTTCATTCCCCGCCGTATACTTGACGCTGGAGAACAAAAAGAGAACATAACGCGACATCGACAGGAGGTATAGTTGAGAATGGTTAGTAAATGACAGCAATGACTCTAGTGGTGATTTTTTTCACCATTGCCTTCATATAACTTCCTTGCGGGAAGGCCTCATTGCCCTCGCCTTGTTAAGAGCTGTATTCTTGTTTTCTTGTCTAACGTGCTGCCGTCTATTCGTTGAAGTCTGCCAGAACGCAATCATAATTTAGTTCCCAAACTTTTTGTGAGTTCAACTTGGCGTCATCGGCGCCTTCGTCTATTATGGCAAATATGTAGATATTAGATGTGCCGTGGATTAAAATGATTTAATGTATTCTTTGTTAGGAGGAACGAAGGTATTTGTGATGAACGTAAATGTTCAAGAACAAACATTATATATAGAAACTGAGTGAGTATACATGGCTAGGTAAGCGACAGTTATGTAAAATTGGACAATTTAAAAAAAAATGAAAAGCAGGAAACGTATGAGAAGGCAGTATGCGAAAAAATAGCAATAAGGACATATTTATGCCGCATTATGCCTTGTTGCTAGGTCAAACATAGTGCAATGCATTGCGTGTAAGAGGCCGAATACAATTACCTCCCGTGTGGGCCTGAGACAAAGTGCGTGCTGTCGTTTTAAATGCCAAAGTGGGAAAGTCTCTATAATTGTATTCAGCCTTTGAAAAACCGGATTGACCAACAGTAATAATTATACCTGGGGTTTTACGTGCCAAAACCATGATACAATTGCGGTGCACGCCGCAGAGGAAATCTCCGGAAATTTCGACCATCTGGTGTTCTTTAACATGCACTGACATCGCACTGTACTCGGGCCTCTAGCCCTATCGCCTCCATCGAAATGCGACCGCCGCGGCCGGGATCGAACCCGCGACTTTCGGGTCGGCAGCGCTTTACACACAGTGGCTTTCGTGAACAATATATGCTTTGTATGATTTCACTTCCGTTAATGCCAAAAAATATTGCTATGTGTCGTTTGACACCTGTCCAAGCACTGTACTTTCATTTCGTTCTCTATGAACACTTTACTGCATTTTATGCATACGTTGGAGGGAGAGAGAGAGATAGTGAAAAAGTGATAAGGATGAATTAAAAGCATGAAAGTTAGCCAAGACTACCAGGCTAGCTACACTACGCTGGGATGAAGTGAAAAAAAGATGAAGGAAAAGAGACAATTTCACCGACGATTACGACACCGCCCAATGCGAATTCTGAGCGTAGCTTCGTGTTGGGGAAAGACCAACTGTGTTTGAAGTTTTGGCTTTCCGCAAGGTATCGACTACGCCGTAAATCATAATTTTTGTCAAAGAGGACAGCACCCACTGCGCCATTATTCGTCTTTCTGCGGATAAGCGAGGCACCCGCTACACATCTGCAAGGCATTATGCGCACTTTGTTGATGCTGCATGTGGCTGATGACGATGAAACATTATGGCTGCGCACTTTGCAGTGGGTGGGAAGCATTAAACCACACACTCGTTGCGCAATTAGCCTCGTGTAATGACTGGTTGTTATTTTACTCTTCTGCAACACTATATTACATAGGCTAACGCGATTCCTTGCCCGACATGACACCTGTATAGGGTCTTTTTGCAAATGCCTTTCAAGCATCAGCGTGGCTCTGTGGTAGAATGCTCGACAGTCACGCACAGGCCCGATTTGAAGACCCATTCGATGCAGGGTATTTTTTCTCACTTTATTTCTTCATGTCTATCGGTTACTTTTTCATGTCTATCGGTTACACCATCGACGGCAACGGCTGCGGCGACGCCGCTCAACGCAGGAACGGGCGCCTAAAGCTGCACTCCAAAAGTCCATCGTCGATGTCGCCAACGTAGTAAAATTATCTGCTCTGCATATACAGTGCAGGTTAATCTTAATTACAGTATTGAAAATATTTAGAAGAAATTTATTGCGAAGATAGTTACGCCATTATTCGTTGCGTAAGTGACAGCTTAAGCAAGAATTGTAAATCAAAAGAAATAAAATAGAGCGGTGCACTCATATAAAAAAAAAACCGCCCCCACCACGCAAAAGACCCAAGTATTGACCGCATCAGAATCACGGCTGAATGCGCCCCCGTAGTGCTCTCATGGTGCTGCCGACTCAGCGAGCGGGCACTTGCGGCTCGCGAGCTTCATGCCCGCTCTTTTTTGCCGTAAGACGCTGCGTTGATTTCAGCCGCTCAGCTTTCTTAACTTTCCGTCAATTCGTTTTGTTCGCGAGCCCGCTTCCATCGTTCCGCTGGGCGCTGCCGCCTCACGAGTGCTCGGCTACACTCTGAGGCGCCTTCCCACAGCGGCAATGCAAATGCGTTCGCGCCAAGCCGCTATCTGCCGCGCACCGATCACTTGGCACCACGAAAGAGCAATTTGCATTTTGGTTAACGGATCCCCGGAATGCGTGCTCGGAGCCGGAAGGAGAGAGACGCTCTAACTGGTTTCTAAGGCTGCGCTCGGCGACTTTCAGAAGGAAGCGAACGCAGTTAAACAGGCGCCAGCAGTCCGTTTTGCATCACAGAACTCCATTTGGATTGAGCATCCTCCCTGAAGTGGCGAGGGTAATGCGCACGCAGCGATATTTTCCCGGGAAAACTTCGCACTCCCCTGTACGACTCCTAAACTAATCTTAAGAGCGCTGGCTGACAAATGCAAAGGGAGATACGGATCGCAAAGAAAACGTCCGAGCCATCGGTGACTCAAGAAGGTGTGCTTAATATGTGCATATAACACACCTGGGTAACGTACGAGTCTGCATTTTAATGGAATCTCAGTCGCGCGCTATTCTGATGCGTCAATTGAGTTGTTTGTCGTATTTAAAAAGACGCTTAAATATTTATAACCGTAAGCGAAAACGGTCAGCAGGACCGCGTAAAGGCTTTGTTCTGGTAACGCGCGAATTGCATTATCGAATACCTCGCGCAAATATACCGATTGCAGCGGTTGCTTGTGAAGGGGGCTTTGTCTCGGTTGCGCGCGCTGCATTACTAAGGACCCTGAACAAATGCTTTGATAGCACTGGGATTCAAACACGATATAGCATTTTTTATTATGCCGTTGTTTATTGGAACACAAGTTTCTTAGGCGTCGCAGTTTTCTGTGTAACATTTCATTCCAAGATGCTGCAAATAATAATCGGTGAAATGACTACAAGACGTGACACCATCTCGAACGAAGAAATAAAACTTTAAAAATATCAGCACTACTTCGGCCTCTTTCCCCAAATTCGTCTAACGCTGTAATTGTTCGTTAAAAAATCCACCCAGTCATGACATTGTACATATTATTGCACAAGACGACTGGCCAATTACAAAGAGTCCTTCCGAACAAAATGTTTTGCGAATTGAGCCTTACAGTATTGTTCGCACACGGTGAGATCATTTCTTCATTACATCGTCTTGTAGTTCTGACAATTAGTGTCACAAAAAATAATCGAAGCGGTCTTCATTTCTTTGTTTAGTAGGTTACTTTTGTTTGTTATGGGCGAGCTGTTTTCACAAAAATTTCTAATCTCGCGATTGGCTGCTCTTGACGCATATGCTCTTACGACAGTTCCCATTCAGGTACACACGTAAACATGCTCTCATATGCAGGCACGCGCGCACGCAAGACACGCACGCGCATGCATACGTAATGACTGCCGCTCTAATATAATGCCCGTTGGCGCCCTCTTCGTGCTTGTAAGCCAAGTGCCAATCAGTAATATTCTTTTTCCGGCAGATCAAACCTTTAGCGAAGGAGGGAAAAGGCTCGCGTTTTGCAAATTATGAACGAGTGACGACAATACGGGGCGATGAGAAGCTAAACAAACCGCATCAAGTTCCAATATTGCCGCATTGCAGGGTCTTGCCCGAAATTTATTATCTTTGTTTTCTTTTTATTCTGCCGAGTTTTTGATCGTGCTTCTATCGCATGCGCCCCACTTACTACGAGTCAACGGATGGCGTTGCTCCGAGAAGACGACGAGCATCAAGGGGAATGTAGGTGCATGCTGCGTGACTAATCTGCGTCCTTTGAATGCAGGGCGTAGCTGAAGCAGCGAAGGAAACAAAAAATGAAAGCGTGGCCCAGCGACAGCTCCTATACCGATCGCAGGAAGACTAGTGGCGAAAGACCGATGAAAAGGGGCAAAAATAAGCTGACTCTATTTATACGCACATCACCCCTAGGCTGCCTTGATATGAGATTAAAACCACCGAAGCGCGTCGCATTTTCCCCGCCGCCCTCCCAAGCATCTATTTTATTTCGTTTTATTCACGGTGTCCAGTGTTAGTACCCCATGTCCTCGCCCCTGCGTCCACTGACCAGAAAAGAACTCCGCTAGGAAGGCGTGCCTTTCAGGCTAGGTCACTATCGGCTGTTTTCCACCGCTTGTAAGTTGTGGTCAAACACGATGCTAGGTAATTTCACGGCGCTGAAATGTATAACGAAATAATAATATTGCAGTGGACATCCCGTATGTACTTAAAGGAACGGGAAGCTCCAACAGCGTTTCTATTCTTTTCTTTTTGTTCACAGGTAACTCCTAACACGATTTTTTTTCTTTTTGCTAAGAAGTCCTGTAGTCGAACTAGCTGAATTCTTTTGAAATACTGGTTCGTCATGAGCAGAGGTGAGGGTATAAACTGGGCCCCTATATTACACGAGCGTCGTCTCTAATAGAAAATAACAGCCATTCCTGATTATCGACACATCGTTAACATAGGCTGCCGGCCGATAGCAAAGAGCACTTCCGAATGAAAAGCGTTGTGAATCCTGCCTTCGGTAAGACGTTAACTAGGGCGGAAGGCGGGATGTCGTTGGAACGCTATACAAAACGGAAACTTGCCACTTATGACGGTAACTGGAATCGCAATGCTGATTATTAAAAAAAATAACCCGCATCTTCCCACGGGGGGAACTCGAGTAAATGCGTCGCAGAGTGGTGGGGGTATCGCGCAAATGTTGCGTAATTGGTTATGGTTTGGGAATGCTTAATTGTTACACGATGCGCACACCAAGTACGACTTGAACGGCTCTAGCGTGCACGAAGTTCCGGGTCCGCAGCTCGCTTCAAACGCTTGCGTTCAGCGTCGTATGCTCGTCTCTTCGCAGCCTTGTCTTCTGCGTTGCTTGCTGTTGTTGACGCCGACGACGGTGAGGGTGGGGTAACGTTGCCTTCAACGAGTGGTGGGACGCTGACTGAAGGTACTGTTGCTTCCATCGCATCTACTCGAGTCAAGCAAAGCGTCAAGTCAAGCGAAAGCCAAATGAAGACGCCCTTGACTGAATTCCGAACGCGCGCTCCGCCGCTTATATACACACCGCCCGCGTTCGAGGGAGAGGAGGGAGGGACGGAGAGAAGGGAGGGAGGGAGGGAGAGGAGAGGCTCTCTGCCGGCACGAGACGAGCCGAGCATGCGCAGTGGGGGTGTAGACGGCGCCGCCGATGCCGCAGGTGCGACTAAGAAATGCTCCGCATTTAAAAAAATGTAAGCTTGAAGGTCATATTACGATTTTGCTATCAAACGTGCTCCCTCGCTGACGTTGGTGATTCCGGCAACGCATGTCCTGACGCACCAACATTCGCTCGAATTTGATTTAGTGCGACTTCCGGCATTTGCGTCGATGTTACTAGCCGATATAAACCCCAATAATATTCTGCTGCCAGCGCAGTGACTTCAGCCCAACTAACTGCAAGGACTGTGCCTCTAAGCCGCCGTATCATCCGTCCTTTCCATTGGATCCGCTTTAACCGATCTTGTGCGAGCACGGTCGTCACGATTACTTTCGTTCAGAACTTCTGCGAAAGCTCTATGCCGGCTCGAAAGTTTCTGTTTACCAGTGGACATATCTGGTAGAGGCATTATTTTTCTTGACTTTTTGCCATCAAATTGATTACGTCCACTATACTAGCAGGCTAAAGAGAAGATTCACTAATCTTTAAAAAAACTGGCACATTTTGTAAAGACGTGTAAGCACGTACGCGGGCTGCCTAAATATAGAAGTTGTTTTGTGAACATTCGTTTACGCTTCAGGAGCCTATGAACCGCTACTGGAACTACGTGAAGTCCTCTAACTTAAACGTTGCTGCTGTTCTTTGTCTTCTTTTATTCCTTCTTTCTTCATCCCTTTCTCTATCTTTCAACACTTATTTCTCCATGCCAGTGCAGGGTGGCAAGCCCAAAACTCGCATCTCGTTAACATCGCTGCCGTTCCTAACTTTCAGCGTTCTCCGCGGTGCCCTTAGCATCTATCTCTCTCGTGCACTACATACATCTCCTCTCTCTCTTCTTATATATTCGTGTCTTACGAACTGCAAAAGAAATTTCACACGCTGCTACCACTGAAGATGCTGAGGGCTCATCGTGTCAATTGCCGCATTATTTACCGCTACACGCCATCGGATCCCTTTGGTTCATCAGATCCGTTTGATTCATAAAGGTCAGCAGGGCTCGATGGGCCTCGTCACGACGAGCAGCACAGCCTCTTGGAAAGAGGTAATCGGTAAGGGCCGCACACTTGCATCCAGTCAGTCTTGGTTCCTTAATCAGCAATGCCCGCTGTGTAACGAATGCGGGACCTTCTAATATAGGATGCTGAAATGGATGCTGAAATGCTTATCAATGTTTTTTTTTTTTGTGTTTTTCCTTATTTTTCCCAGTCTTCGTTTTTTTTGTTTATCTTTCTCTCTTCCTATCTTCGTTCCCTCTATCTATTACCTCCTCCCGAAAGAGTAGGCAGGTCTTGTGCCCCTCCAGGTGGCAGTTGTGAGCCTGCTCTCTCCCTGTTTCTTCTGTGTCCTGGTGTATTTGTGTACGCATATCAAATAATAATAATAATAATAATAATAATAATAATAATAATAATAATAATAATAATAATAATAATAATAATAATAATAATAATAATAATAATAATAACAACAACTTCGAAACACTCTTGATTGCTAACACCCAAGGAACGCATTCGGTTAAAGGTTACTGCGGCCGGCAACAGCGATCACAAAGTGTCGTGTCAGTAGAAAAATCCGCCCTAAAATCATTTATCATCTTGTTAGCGCCTTCTGCCCACGCATATGCCACGTCGTCGCTCACGGAGTTATTAAAATCAGCTTAGCAAAATGCCGGTGCGCGTTTACTTCGACGTAGTTCGTGACACTTTCTAGCCTAACGTTGCTTACGACATTAAAGCTGCTTTCGCAAGGTTTTAAACGACGTCATTCTTTTCGGCACTTTCGATGATTGTGTGGCAATCTTTCTGGAGAATTTATTCATGCGCGGTTAGTGAAAACCGTTACACTCTGTGCAAAATCCCACATTATTATAATACCTAAAGGTGATATGCCAGCGCAAGACATGCAGACGAAAATGCGCAAGCTCAGACGAGCAAAGGCAGATAGTTAGGTTCGCCAGCGCATCTGCATCGGCTGGCTGCACTCTGCTGACGAAAGCGGGCAATAAGAATGAAACGCGTATGACATGGAAATGGCGATGACATTAACTGTTTTGTTACCATCGCAACCGGCAACGTAACGACTTCGTTGAAACACTGACGCCTATTATCGGTAACTCTATATTTTTTGCATAATAGCCCGACAAAATGAAGGAGAATTAATTTTATTCTTATTTCTTATTTTATTTTTCCAGTAGCCCAAGCATGAGCGCTAAACTCACTAGAAGAAAAGGAAAGCATTGAAAATTTGCCTCGTTGACATGAAGTTAGTAGACCATGCAGAGGCCATCTATCGCTAGAAAAAAGGCAAAGAGAAAAAAGCTTAGTGCCGCATAGTGACTCGACACGGTAGCTCACTTGCTACGGCGTAGCGCTGCTGAGTGCGAAGCATGGCTTTTTTTTTTATGTGTAACGCGCAGCGGCCACGTTTCGACGAAGGCGCGGAACGTAAGAACGCTCGTATACCGCGAAAGAAAGCCAGATGTTCAAAATTAATCCGGAGTCCACCAGTATTGCATGCCTCATAATGATATCTGGGTCTGGCACGTAAAAATGCCAGATTTTATTTAAATTAAAGCTGTCTAAAGATCCGACGTCGGACAGAGACGGGAAAACATCATTACCTTTGCTGGGGAAACATTCGTTTTAAATTTTTGTCTGAGATCGGCAAGGACGCTGGCACGACACTTATTACACTGCCTTTATGAAGCGGCGTAATCTCAGGCTACACCGGGACTCACTCCGTGCTCGGCGAGATTGCTCCGTTGCCCAATACTAGTCCAATGCCGCGGTCTTAGAGTACAATTACCAGGGCCTGTATGACCAGCGAAATCTCGTTTGCCTGTTCTGAAGAACTAAGTACGGGGCGCATACATATAGCTGCGCTGATGGCTTCTCGGAAGAGTGCTGCGGCCGTCTGTGGGACATTATCTTATTTTCTTTTCATTCTTCTACACAGGAAACCCGAACGAGGATATTCCGGCGACCACTTAGCCGCACTAATAAACGAACCAAAACGTTCTGTCCGTAAACACGCCCGGGTGGCATGAATCTAACTTTCACGCCGAGTCACGAACGTAAACTTGTTTCATAAATACGAGAAAAGAACACACACACGATGAGATCGTGAATGCGCGCATCTTAAGTGCATTGATCGGTGATGTTTTGGGGCTTGTCCGCATAAACAGCTGAAAGGGGACTTGATCAGACAGAAAAGGAAGTGGAGGGACCGTGTCAGGGTGGCCATGCTAAGCTCGTCCTGTATAGGAGCGAAATTCCTGTGGGTCCACTCTCCGGAGCATCGTCGTCGCAGCTCGTTAGCAGCGCTCAGACGAGGAAACAATTATCCCCGGCTGAGAGGCGCCGGTGGCTGAGGATCGTTTATCGACAAGGCCCAACAAGCGGACCCCGCAACGAGGCTTTATCCCCCCTGCCCTTCCCAATTGCTCCAATTATACACCCCGCTGAGAGAAGCTCTCATTTTCATGGTGCTTTTAGGGTACGTCGAAGGACCCTTGTTGTGGTTCAAATTAATCCCCCGTTTCAGTTTTCCAGCGGTAAGTCTCGTCACTCCGCTCTTCTTAAATACAAATAAAATTAGAAAAACACCCCCACTGGTCTGTTTCTCTCTTTTGGTTTCCTGCGTTCTACGGTTCAGAAGGATCTTCGCTTCTTTTCTGAAACATCAAACGAAGCATGAAGCTTTTGAATCGAACGGGCGAGCTCTTGCTTCGCAGCGCGAGGCGTTAGACGGTTAGGCCACGAACAGTACCTTCTTTCAGCCTGCTAACGGCAAGCTATTTATATACACCATTTACTTCAGCACCATTTACTTCAGCATATTTATATACACCATTTACCACATAGATGGCGCGATGTGCGCGCGTGGCGCGCTTTAAAGATCGTCGCCCCGCTCCTGCGAACGCCGTTGCTCTTCGCCATACAGGTCGTGGTCGCCTTCGTGCGCTTATCTCGAGGAAAGAAGGGGGCGGCCGGTGGGGTGGAGCGGGGGGTTGTATGTCTTGTGCTTTCCCCGTGATGTCCGCGCTGAAGTCACAGAGCGTACGAAGGTCACTTCGCTCGCTGCAGCGGCCGCGTTTGCGAAAGGAGCGCGCTGTTCTAACAGTAATAAGGAACAACTGTGACAATTAGTTCGCGCTCGTCTTGTGTGTGGCTGTTCGTTCGCTTCGTGCGTCCTGCTTTGTGTTTGAGCAGTGCTCTTCAAGTGTCGAGCTGTGACGCATTAGTTCGTGCTCGTCCTGTCTGCGTTCTTGTCGTGCGTCCTTTGGGCTCGAGCGACGCGCTGGCAATTTCGAGCTGCTTTCCGTTCTTCGCGTTACATTCTAATTTATTGCTATCGCATTCATTGCTTCGCCGTTGCGGCGAAACTGTGACTTTTTTATAGTATGTCGCTTTGTTTCTTATGCACCTGCGTGGATTTATCCCCCCTGTGCTTCTTGCACCGATGGTTAAGACTTGCCATACAGGCCGACGTACACCGGCACTGTCATCGTGGCACTTAACACGCCGAAATAAGCCCCTTTGTCTAATATGTATACGATTCAATGTGAAGGGTGTAATGCTTTACGAAAGAGGAAGAAATAGGAAACGTAAAAATAACAACCCCCATGATGCAATTATTATTATTGAAACCGAGCTGCTGTTTGCCTGTAGCAGGCGAATAACAATTCAGTGTCGCGAGTACATACATAAAAATCTGCGTGTATGGAAGTTATTATTCTTTATTTTTCTATAGGGTATTTACGAGATAAAAAAACACGCATGGTTGAGGGCAAATCTCCGATTTTACTGAGGCACCGTAACTGCAATGACGCCATAAATGTATATCTGCAGCATGCCGAGGCGTATTCGTCCTAAACAGCTTCCTAAGTACCGAGTAGCCCTAAGTATCTTCCTGATTGCCTTTCTTGAAGGCTGTGTGAGCCAAAAGCCCCCTTATGCTTGCGCATTATTTTGTATGATGCTTAAATTACAGTGCTTAAGTACAGTGCTATCGTATGTATTTTGCGGTATTTACCACTCCTATATTTTCGTAAGGCTGCTTTGTAACGCCTTGAGCGCCCTCGAGAATTTATTGAAAAATTAGCAGCCTATTAAGGTTTTATTTCTCTACAACTAGTTTTTAAGCTATCTTGTCACAACTACTTTCCCAGCACCTTCGCCTATCAAGATTCGTTAGAACTGTTACAACGCACGATGGCGTGCCTTCGTTACAAGTCACGATGACTATGTTTAACAGGAAACGAAGGCATGCTCACGGAAATACTCTACTTAAGAAAGCTCGTTTTTTCACGTGTCAGCTGGGTTGCTTGCTGATTGTAGGTGAGCACTAGAGGTATTGCTGACTGTTTAGCCTTCACGAATGCTTATTCTTTTACTACTGGAATGGCTGATAGCCCGTTATGAGAATTCTGCTGCTGCAGCGAAACAATCGCGCACCTTGTCTGCGAATGATCCCGTTTTTACTCCCAACTAGCAGCCCTCTGAGCCGCACTAGTTCGGCTGGACAACAACCCTCTCCCAGAAAACAAAGTTCTAGGGCACTGGCCTACCTGGATTTCGACGCGAATCGCTATGAGGGCGTCTCGACGGATTCTTAGAGAAGCCGGACTGAACGACACGTTGTACCCGTTCACTGACAAAGTTGTGGTGCGATACTTGGAAAGTGCTATTGTTATCGTAGTGTCGTCACGTACTGTTCTCGTCTTTCATTCTCTCGCACCCCCTTTTTCCCTCCCCAAGCACAGGGTAGGCAACACGAGATTTCCTCTCGTTAACCTCACGGCCCTTTCTTTGCCTTTCTATCTCTCGCTCTCTTGTTTGGCCTGCACAAACGTTATCAACGCGAATTTGGCACATTGTGGCAACAGCAAAAGTAATGCTCGAGTGATTTCTTTTATTGGATCCCCTCTCATCTGGACGCTTTCGGAAGCGCGTATGACGACCGTATACTGCCCGGGAAATCCCGAGGACTCAAGTGAATGAGAGAGAGGTGTGGACGGTATCCAACAACTCTCCCGAAGGCTCCACTTGAAATCATTTTCCTCCATCCAGCCCCCTATGTGATTATAAGACTCAACGATACGGAAGTCGCCGTGTTGTAGGCATTCGCACATGATAAGCTCGAACTGCGGCGTACATGTGCAGGTTACCACCGGACGTGTCAGCATTGGGTATGCCCTTTCAGAGGGTGCTGCTCACTTTTTATGTGCGTTTACTGTAGCATGTGCAAAAAAAAAAAGAAAAGGAACACAGTGGCATACATGAAGCACAAGCTATCAACATCTTCTTTTAAGTGCGAATGCACTTTATAAGCGACCCTGAATCCGCCGTCCCATAGCAACGGCGCGAGGAGCGGAGAGGAGCGTCTGTAGCAACGGCGCAGCGACGTCACGCCTCACGTGACTGCGCGCGCTCCGCCCTCCGCTCCGTGGCTGCGCGCGCCCCGCGCATTGCCTGTGGTGATGAAGGCCGGCGGCGAGACGCCGAACGAAAGCGCGCGAAGCGAGCCGAGCACCCCGAAGCCGATCTGGCGCGGGGACGCGCGATGCGTGAGCGAGCGCGGGCCCTCGAATTCGATCGGCCGGACGCGCGCTTCAAGCGAGACTTCCTGGACCGCAGCTTCGGATATAGCTGCGCGGTGTGCGATCGACTGTGGTTGGACAACAACCTGAGCCCCATCTCGGGCGTGCGCAACGCCGCCAACAAGTTGAACGCGTTGCGGGTTCTTTGGAACGAGTTCGGAAGACAGATCATCATCATCAGTAAAAGTGCTTTGCACTTAAAAACGGCCAGACCTCCGTGGGTCGCCTGGCGCGTGCTCTCTCGCTGCCGTCTCCTTCGCTCGGCTCTGCAGTTTAGTCGCGCGCGCCCCCTCATAGCATCACCCCGTGCTTCGCACTTCCTCATACTCCCCTTCGGGGAAATGCGGGTTTTTTGTTTTCTTTCTTTCCTTTTTTTTTTCGCCGATGAGAACTTAACCTTGTTCAAACTACATGATAGAGCAAATGGCATCAGTACACGCCACCTTGGCACACAGGTTGGCGTGTCACAGTTGATTCACGATTGATGTGTCCTTCTTTTAACGAAAATTTTAAAGAAGCCATGTTCATGAGTTAGTGCGAGTGTTCATTATTATTATTTAAATATGGCAGTTTGGAATCGATGAGTTTGCCACTGGAAACGATATGGCCTGTCTGAAAGTCTAACACTGAATTTTTGAGCGCCATCCTGTCCGTTCCTCGTTTGATGGATTGCCTTCCATCTGTATATCTGCCCAATAAGATATCGCTCGCACGTAAAACGCACGCTTCGCTTGTCTTCACACACACTAATTCACCTCAAGAAGCGTCTGTTGCGTTTCGGCAGCGCATACCCGTACTACGATCGTTAGCGGGTGCTATTCATGTGCTTTTAAGAAGGCACTGCATTGTGTATTGAGTGTATACTTGATAAATAGCCCACATATTGCCGTGCCGTCAAATATAAAACATAAAAATGTTAACCAACTAAACATTGTTCTTAATAAGGGTAACAAAGATAAGGGCAACAAAACATACTGCAATACAGTTAACCGTATTTAACCTTCCTTGTGTCGCTTTCTCTAGCAGTGATATCAGCCCACTACGAATATGTGACACGCGACAGTGCATTCGTCTGTGAAATATTTTAAGCCACGCCAAATTGTATAATGCCGTGAGAGTTTTAAATAAGTTTTCAAATCATGCACAACCCATGAATGTTTTCACTCCCAAGCACATGGATCCCCAGATCCTCCACCCTCGCTTCTTTTGTTTACCGCAATATTTGCGAGCTCTGCTTCCAGAAATTTGAGCGCTGTTTTCATCGTAGCGTCTGTTTTTTTTTTTAATTCCAGCGCTCTCTGCAATCACGTAAATGTGTCCTCTTTGTTTATTTCTAAACTTGTCCGTACAAAAGCACTAATTTCCTTAAATGAAACACACCTGATTGTACGGTTCTTTAATTTTGTATTTGTCTCGTAGCACGTGGCATTTTTCTCGTGGCCGTTATTTCTTACTGCAGAAATCCGGCATTATTATTGCCTTTTACCGTGGATGTAACCTGAAACACGTCTGACCTGAATTAAGTGCCATCGCATCTTTGTGCACTCGTGTGTCTATTTCGACTCGGCGAAACATTAATAATGTAGAGTGCTCCTTCACACACCACGCTCAATTTAAATAAACCATAAATTAAGAAAGAAATGGGCTGTCATTATGATGTTGTGTTCGGTGTCATATAATTCTAACATAAGCCATTCAAGTAGAACCTTTGTTAATGAGTGAAAGAAATACCAGGGTTCTTACTCGCAAAGTTTTTCGCTCGACCGAACTCATTGCATTGGCAGCCCGACTTCGCTAATATTATGTCCCGCATCATGTTTCGCTTAAATTCATTCTACCACTATATTTCGCGAAAAAAGAGAGCCGCCCAATAGTGACGGCGAACATTCATTAGCAAAGGCGGCCGACCGATTGTTCAAAAGCCGCACGACCGAAAAGCTTTGTAAACTCAACCCCAGACTCCTAAGCCCGTATTCATAAAAAGGTCTTACGCTTCGGACTGTAACATCAACTGCCAGCAAATGGTAACGTTGATATAATATTAGCAAAGGCTGCCGGCCAGTGACACAGAGCCCTTACGATCAAAAAGCTTTGCGATTTCGACGCACCATTAAAACCCACACAAAATGCAACTCTTCCATAACTTAGTATACCAGCGAATAAAGAATACCTCCAGCCAATTCAATCCAGATTGCTGTCTCAGCTTGGAATGCGGCCAATAAAAATGTGCCGCTTGTTCTGGACCGCCTCCTCTCCCTTGCTCTGTTGCGGACAGCCGATCAAAGTTTCATGTCGTTAACCTCACTTCCTGTATCTCTTTTGCGTTATCTAACTCGCTGACAAGCCATCACTGCATTCGGCAATACACTTGTGAGCAGCCAAACAAAGGCTGTCTTTCGGTAGTAAAAGTGATTATCTAAGACCTTTCTTTCTCCGAATGCCCTTTCATGACACCATGTATGCCGCTGACAACAGCGAAAGTTGAAGCGTTATAATGTTGCTCCTTACTCTGAAAATGCACGCGCTGCCTTGCGTCGGAACGAGCGCGCTTTTGTGAAGCTTGTATTTTCAACGGAATTGCACGTTTCCCTCGTTAGTGGTGTAAAGGGAGACATTCATGGGGAAGTATTACTTCCTCCTGGTTGTACTATTTCCTCCTGGATGTGCTTGACACTTTTCCACAAGCATGACCACTAGCTTTCTGTTGATATTTTTGCTTTCGGCAGAAAACGCGGCTGCTCATTCTTTCGTTACTATTTCTTTATTTACAGTACACAACCCTAGAAGACTCATTCTAGCGTCCGGACGGACGCGTATATGCGGTGAATGTCTGGCATTCTTGGCCTTTTTCTCATCCCGCCTGTCTTGATTCGGTGAAGAACTAAGATGGCCGCCCTTAATGTGGCCGTAGTACGTGCTCCGTACGACAAACTTGCCTTAAACGGAGCGCCTCGAAATGAGGCTACGGGACGCAGCTGCCGTTTTTTCCCGTTACATCTTCGTTTCTGAAAGGGTTGGTACGCCTTATGGCTTTCGTGATGGGCTCGGACAATAGCGGTACTGTATCCATAAAAGGCTCCTCTCTTTCGTGTGCGTGATCGGACGGCAGCGTGAAAAAAAGTTCAAACGTTTACACTCCTTTTTCCGGCTCTTTTTTTCCTACTTGGGGTCTAATATAGCAGATCTTTTAGTGCCCGTTTCAGCGTCCTGTATGTAATGTTCGTAGCCAGGAGTAACGCAATGAAATTCAACTCAGAAAATTATTAAGTAACAAAAGGTTGTTTTTGAACTTTGTGAGTGCATCACATGGATGCCACAGCATCCACTTAGTATAGTCGGGCACTTAGGTCAGTAGGTCTGTGCTGAGAAACTTAATACAGGTGGAAGCAACTAAGCCAGTGGCTTTATAACAAAATTAAGTTATTTCAAGCACGACATTCTGGCAATCTTAAAATAAAAAAGAGAAAAGACCTTGAAAGCTGAGGAGCGTCGTAAGTTCACGTGAGCTACTCTTTTCTGTCAACACAACGAGCTTATTATACCCTATACGTGGGAAAACTCCTCATGGCTTAATAATTTCCAGCACAAAGTGGTGTTAAAATATCGTGACTTATGACACGTGTTTTCGAAGTATAGTTTCAAGCGATGTTAGACGTTCTTTCTCTTTTTATTTTTGCTTAGAGTTTATCCGTAAGAAAGTTGGGGAATCTGAAATGGTTTTCTATAAGTCTATGCAATTTTTTTTCCTCTTTACGCCGTACGTTACTTAGACTCCTTACTGGAAATTTACAAAGTAAATGCTGCTACTTTACTGCTAATTTTGTTTATTGTGCAGTGCGCAGACCAACTCACCAACTCAGCAAACATACCCCCTGAGAAGAGAAGGTATGACGTTTATTCTTCACACCCCATTATTAAATTGGTTTAATACTTTCAATATCAGCGGTCAAGTCAAATTACGTGCTTTCGTTGCAACCAAAAACACCCGTGCACTTAGATTTAGTTGCACTTTAAAGAACCCACGTGATCAAAATTGATCGGGAAGCCCCCGCTACGGCGAGCCCCATAATCATATCGTGTTTTTGGAACGTGAAAGGTCAGTAATAAATTTTATTCAAAGGATAGTCGACGGCAGAGTCGTGCAATGTGGTATAGGCGTCCCTAACCAGGACACGGTGAGCCTGAACTGACAGCTTGGCACTGTTCACCAGACGTTGCTAGTTTTCAAGGTTCGAGCTTGTCACCTGGTCCTCGCATTCCTCGACGACTGGTCCTGTGAAAGGCGGTATCAATGGCTTGAACTCCAAATTTAAATGTTTGGTTGCAACTGTCGTAAGATTACGAACAAACGTAAGCAAACCACCTGAATATACATTAAGAGTGAAAATCTGAAATGTAAAGCCTTCCTCGTGAATAAAGTTTTTGTCAATGTGCACTTTCCGCAGTTTCTAACATTTATTGTAAAATGCGGAACGCTATTTAGACAGTCGTCATAAAGGCTCGTTCACACCGAAGGCGGAGCGGTCAAAGCGGCGAGTGCGCGTACCTGTTCTCATAGCACGGCTCACCTGCCTGCACGCGCAGCCGAGGAGGCGGGGCATCTCGCGCTTTTGCGGACGTGTCGCCATCACGTGGCACTGCTTGTACACCCTCGCCACCCAAGCTAAGAACACTGTACCCGAGCCACCGAGCCGCCTGCGCAGATCTCGCGCCGTTTCCCGCTTAACCGGATGTTTACACCAGCGCCACTGCCGCATGGCGTTCTGATTGGTTGCTGCAAAGCGAAGACGTTCGGCGGGCGGAACAAATCGGTCCCCGAGCGATCCTGGTCGCCGCCTCGTTTTCCGCTCGCTTCAGCCGCCTGGCGAGGAGGTTTTCTTCGTTTTCCGCTTTCCCTCTCGTCCGCTTTGTCCGCTCCGCCTTCGGTGTGAACGAACCTTTCGTGGCCGTGGGAAAATTGGCCACATTTTGCATGCTTTAGTAATTATTTTTTGTTATGAGTAATAGATAGAAAGCTAAGGGATTGTGCTTTTTAATGGTATTTCTTAAAAAAGTAATATTAGGGTATAATATGAAAGAATATTTATGAAAAATAAGATTTATTGAACACTGCATAGAACAATTTTAACGTTGTGCTCCCAACATGAAAGAAAAAAAAACAATAATCTGAAATATAAAAAAAAAATGTTTGCTCAACAGTTTTCTATATTAGAGGGAAGTTTGAATGATCTAGGGCAAAAAGCGTATGCGTATACCCTTTTTTTGTGAACCCAGTGAAAACTGCATTGTTTCATCAGGTTGCATGGTTATACTTTTTACCTCTACAAATTAATTTTCCAAAGAATGCAATACAATAAATATAATTAAAGAGAGGAACAAATGTTCTTTTGATCCATAGGTATTTTAGCAAATTATGCTAAACAGCTGCACAAGAAAAAAATGTTTAAATACCAAAAGGTAGGACTGAACAGGACACCAAAACACCCTAACGTATGGCTTCACCACACACAATAAAAATATTCTAAACTTGTAAGCTTCAAAGGAGTATTCGCATTTGAATGTCTGACGCTATCGAATTAGGTGGAACCATGTGTGAAAGCTATGAGATGCAAAAAACAATCTTTTTCTAAGGTCGGTGTGCCACTAGGCGAAACAGGCGTTACAAGTGGCATTTGTCCGGTTGTCAAGTTTCTTGATCTCATAGCGCTTTTTGTATTTTTTTCCGCTTCGTCAATCGGTAGGACTTGTTCTGAATGTACTTGTTTTGGGGACGTGTAGTCGTGTAAGCTCGAGAATACCCATATACAGCGGCAGGAAAATGAAATTCACCATCTCTGCGACCGTGACTCCCTCCCAAGAACCATCATCCTAGGCATAAAACTGCTTCTGCAGAATTTGCAACTATACATACTAATTTTTCTTAACACAAATCCTGTTTATTGCTTTCGCTGCGAAAAGATGCCCACAACGTCGATTTTCCTTGTGACACATATCGCGCAACACTACTCTGAGGACACGGCTGAATGCCCTTCTTGGACTGAACATTACTCTTCACTCGCTGTAGATGATGTCACCAAATCTTCATCGTATACTGTTGAGACACTACTAATTGAAGATATAACGGTGCCAACATCCTCACGACATTTCGATCGGAGTAAAAAAATCGATGTGCCAGGAAGCGTAACGCGTTGATCAACACCTGACTACGACCTGGGCTCGTTCTATGGTTTTTTATCATCATTGGCTATACTTCCAAAATTTCAGATCATCCTCGGAGTCAATTCTGCTAGAAGCAGCAGAAAAATTGCTTGCAGACGCAACAAAATCGTACAAGGAACATTTCCGAGAGGGTCTCGCCTCCGGGCCGTGTGCCATTTTCGCGAACGAACCAAGCGAACCGCTATGAGTAGCTGTTAGAAATCGCCGCCGCTCGGGAAAAAACTAACTACGCAGGAAACGAAACATTAATGCTTACAGAATAGGTAGACGGTGCGATTAGTTGCTAGGAGCGCCTGTATCGTTAATTATCGCTCGGCGCGTTCGGGTCACCGGTGACCCACGTTTTATAGGCGCTGTCCCGAAAGAGTTAAGTATCGTCAAGGTATTTGCCTAACGCTTTCGACCCATTAGCGTTTAAACTTCTCTCGATACGTACAAAAAGTTTTTAGTCATTCAAGGCAGTGCATGCCGCAGTGACCCTCCCTTCAGTTCGTCAAATCTATCCTACACAGCCCAACAATCTTCGTGCTGCACGAAAAGCGAACGTCACCATTGCATATATATCTTCAAGCTTGAGGTGTGGCACGAAAATGGCATCACTCGATGCAGCGCCGGTGCTGCGTTCCTCGGTAGTTCAATTTTTTTTCGTTTGTGTGTGTGTGTGTGTGTGTGTGTGTGTGTGTGTGTGTGTGTGTGTGTGTGTGTGTGTGTGTGTGTGTGTGTGTGTGTGTGTGTGTGTGTGTGTGTGTGTGTGTGTGTGTGTGTGTGTGCGTGCAAATATTTCTGTATTTTGTTCCGTGAACTTGAGTGAAAGACTGTGCACCCTACGTCCCCTTGGAGCCGTCACGGAAGCGGCTCGCAGCCAGGCTCTCTCGAATTGAAACTGCTCAACAATAAAAAAAAAAGACAGGAAAGAACGAGTGGGCCATTGTCGTGAAAGCTGCGTTGTTGCGGTTATGTGCTTCCTGCCGCTCGCCTTTCTTTCTTTCTTTTTGGGGAAAGGGGTGAGCGATGGGGGCGGAATAATATATATAGACATCCGTGAATGCAGCACCTTCTTTTGTGTTCGGCACAGCGACAGAACAAGACAAATGGCTTGGGCGGGGACTGCATAGCTGGCTTGACACCTTCGTCACTAGACAAGCGAAGGAAGCAAATGTCTGGCACTAATGTCAAGGACAGTGGTGCTTAGAGCTACTTAATTCGAGCCCTGACAGTCAGCGATTGTATAGCCGCGTGCCACTGTTTCGAGCCCTTCGTTCAGACGTCGCACAAGAGGAGATGAAAACTCGCTGTCTTCTTTATTCCAAAACCTAACGGTTATATTGACGCTAATTGTCCACACGAGCCAGTCGGAAATTAGAGTGTCGGCGCAGGCGAACTAAAGTAAAAGCGCATCCGCGTGCATCGGGCACTTTCTTTTCAAGAGCACGTGACTAATTCGCCAAGCTGCCGGCAGGTTCATTCTTGCGACTCGTGGCAAGAATGAAGTTTCACTTGTGAACAGGATACCCCAATTACACGGCTAAGTGTCCGGTTATACAGCTGCCAAAACAACAACAAGAAAAAAGGCCTAGTGAACTATGATGCTAACTAGTTGAACTACAAACCAGCTATTTCGCAACCTTATCCGTACGTCCACACTGCAAGCCCTTAAAGTCAACTCCGGCGATTTTTCGAGGTCGATGGATCTCAACAAAATTCGCTGGGTACGTTCCTTTGCACGTTTCCGTCAGTTATGCCAAATTACAAGCTTGAGACGTGCGCAGATTGTTTGCAAATGAATTTTAAAGATTGTCTGCAAACGCCCTCCTGGCTTCCCAAAATTATTGGCAACATTGCGTCTATGATGTCAGTATTGGGAAAGCGGCGGAAGTAACGCGGCCGAGGGCACCGCTAACTTTGGCGCGTCGGCCGCTACAGCGAGCGTCTGCTGTACACAAGGCGACAGACAGCGTTGGTTTGGCCGGCGCTTCGCTGGTCATCCCGGGTGTCACAGTTTTCATACTCCGCGCCGGCGTGACCGGCATGCCTTGCACGACTTCCGGTTCGTTCGTAACAACGTCTACGTCATACGTAGACAGTACACTCGGTTGGGTTTCGGTTTCGGTGTTGCGCTTTTTTGCTTATTTAAAATTATTCCCAAGAGTATTTCTGCTATCGGGCTCGTACAGGAGCGTCTCAGGAACATAAAAGCACCATTACTTTGACATGGCCAAAAAATCGCCGGAGTTGGCTTTTAAATATTGGGCTTTTTGAATGCATCCGTCTTGATACATAGAAGCAAGGCTCTGCAAATAAATTGGAGGAGGGGAGAGTGTGGCAGCGGACGTCAAACATGTTTCCTATAAACACCGGCAAAATGTAACAGGAATGGGCGGTGAAGCTGCGGTCGCAATATGCGATATTGTTTGCGTGAAATCTGCACGCTAGCTACTGTTTTCATGCGCAAAGTCCCACATGTCGGTGCCTAATCTTTGCCACCGTTCTCCACTATGTCAACTATGACACAAAACACACAAACATAAGTTTTGACGGACGCTTCGACTTCTTCTGAATGATACACGTATGTAATAATGCTACACCTTGTGCGGCGCTTAATCTAAATATTCATAAAACAACTCACAAAGCTGGCTACACGTCGCTGGTGGGAGGGAATTTTTCGCGCCTTATTCGGTTCAACTACACAAAATGCACACCAACTGGGCGTTTCCTTTGGTTTTATTATTATTTTTTTAATAAGGGCATATAGGCCCAGGGTGCATAATGTGCAGAATCACACCACATCGTAGCATCGAAAAGACGCGGCGTGTACGAACGATACTTTTCTCAGCTCGTCCGCAAAGGCGTGGCGTGGACCATCTATGGAGAAGGACGTTCATGTGATGGCAACTGACCAGTCGGCGGCGAAGCAGCGATGAGAAATGGGTTGCAGTGCTTTCCAAGCTCCAGGGACTTAGGGTGACATACTTTACGTAGGATGACAACGGCAGAAGGGAACGTGCTATATGCCGCTGGCACTTCCCTCTCTTTCCGGAGCATTAAGTGGCTATACGTGCCCGAGTTCGATAAAACTTCGTTTAAGATATCAGTGACAGCATTCGCCGTTCAGCGCTCTTCTCCGTAAGGCACCACAGAGGTGCATTCGGGGCCCAACACGCCGAGTGTCCAGCTGTTGGTCCCCTTTGGTTTCCTTTTTTCCGACAGAGAATTCGCTTGTCAGTGTAGCGGGCATGCATGGTGCCCTCCCCCTTCGCTCAAGCCAAATTATCTTGCCAGCGGCGCTCTACGCGCGAGGCTCGACGGGAAGGCGCGGGAGAAATAGAGAAAAACAGCGCGGAGGCAAGCCCCAGAAACCAACTCGTCGTCGGCCCAATAGCGACGCGGTATTCCATTTGGCTCAGGCGCGACCTCCTCGGCGTCTATGTCGGCTGCGAGCCCTAATTCGTCTTTCTCAGCTTCCAACTTCGCGGCTGGATGACCTCTCCGGATGCCTTCTAATCTGGACGCGCGCCGCGGACGGCTGGTTCGCTGGAACGGTGTCAGTCAGCCCTCCCTCCCGGCCACGCGAGCGTGTCGCGCCAGCGTCGGGGCCACACAAATACGCACCAGGCGCGCGGGCGACGGCAGTAGTGGCGACGGCTCTGCAAGGGTCAGGCGACCGTAGCTAACTGGGAGAAAACAGAGCAAAATCGCGGAGCCAGTCGTTCAAGAAAGTGGACAATCGGGCAGCGAAAGAATGGAACTCACGGTTGCGCTCCGTCAAGCTTCTTAATGCTGTGATTTACTGCACCGAATGTTGGCCACGCTGCCGATGACTTTATTTTTGTATGTGTCCTCACTTACGTGTCAGTTTTATTAAGAGAAAAGATGAGAGCGATGGGCTCAAGCGTTTCGGCGTGCCGCTATGTCTGCCGCTCTTGATGGGCAGCCGTCGTTTATATCCGTCGCTTATCGGCAACGATTGCCAGTGCTTTGTCATTGTTGCACTCTTGCTTGACTGTCGACGAAGGAGAAGAGTGAGGGGAACGCATGGTGCTAGTGACAGGCGTGATAAGAGCGTTAGCGACGTCACCTGGCGTCATGACCAAGTTGGGAATGGAGCAAATGATTGTGCAACTGTGAGATTACTTGAAATATTTTGTCGAAGCCACGTGTACAGTTGACGATGTAATCAAGAATGAGACGGAAATGCGAAGAGATACTAAAAGAAACAGTGTTGACATTGTGCACGGTAGTAAGAGAAAACAATGGCGGCGAAATTCCCTAAGGGGAACTGTCGTAGTGCGTGAAGTGTATAGTGAAGTGAGGCATAATAATATAAATGTGTTAATTAGTATACATTGTTATAAGAATGCATGACCAACGCTCTTTTGTTTTACTTCTGTTTGCAAACCTGTGCTAGCTGCAAAATGCACTATCTGCGGTATAGGCCTACCTTTTCCGTTGCCGTGTTAGTTCCAATATGCCCAATTTCTAGCAAGGGCCCTAATTTTCTGTGACCGTGTTAGCTCAAAAATGCCAAGTCCTCCCCACTCAAGAGTTCGCTCTGTGTAGTTGCGCGAACGCTTATACCGACAAGGAAGGGTGGACAGTTCGTCACGTGCTTCGCGTGATTTCTGCATCCAATATGAGAATTGCCTGCATTATTTGCCTATTGAACATCCCTACAGGGGTATTTTGTCTGGTTGCCTCTCGGTGAATGCGACCCTCGACAACTGCCTAGATCACCCTGCTTAGTTTTTAACATGATAGTGACATGGCTTTTCTTCTGTGGAACCTTTATTTTTTGCTTTCCGGCAGCTGTTTATTTATTATTATTTTTGGGGGTGTCGGGACGGGGATAATTAGAAAGTCTGACACGTTCTGTTCTGTTCGGCACTTTATTTCCATTTCATTCCTTTATGTGGCTTGTCAATTCTTCCCTTCCTTCCGCTTTGCTTTCTTACTTTATTCAGCTTGTGTGCCCACTCCATCCTTCTAAACGAGCAAGCCGACGTTTTGAGGCTACCGACGGCAGCCGCTGCTAGTCTTCTCGTTCCTAATTTCCCCCTTTGTCCTCAGTGCACTTGTGCTTTAAGCCGTTGTGTGCCTGTCCACGCACTGCACGAATATGAAGAGCCAGCAGAAAGTGCGCGCGGTGGACAGGAGGCCACGAAGTCCTGCCACTGCCGGTCTAGAGGGGAGACGAAACTTGGCGTCGCTTCCCCCCTCTAGTCCGGCCGTGCTCCTGCTGCACAGGGGGAACGCCGTCTCGACGCTGATCCCGAGGCAACAAGAAACGCGCCTCCTGACTAAACAGCGACAACGCCGTGTAGACGCTAACCTTCCAGATATGAAGGCTTGGCGGGTGAATTAAGGGTTAGTTCTTTCACCCGTAGATCGTGCTTAGCCACAGCTATGCCGTCAGCTATAATAATAATAATAATAATAATAATAATAATAATAATAATAATAATAATAATAATAATAATAATAATAATAATAATAATAATTCTTATTATTATTATTATTAGTAGTAGTAGTAGTAGTAGTAGTACAGTGAAACTTCGGTGATACGAATCTCGCGGGGTTACCAAAAAAAAGTCACAGTTTCGCCGCAAGGGCGAAGCAATGAATGCGATAGCAAGGAACTAATGCTATACGAAGTGAGGCTCGCCAAAGGATACTCTCAGTTTGAACAGCGCTTCTGTTGCAAAGGCGGCCGAAGCAGCGAAGGAAACTAGCGTGCTTCATGTGTCGAGCTGTGACACTTGATAGTTCGCGCTCATCTTCTGTTTGTTCGTTTAGCGGCGTCCCTGAGCTCGAGTGACATTCGTACGCGCCGTAACATGAGCGCGGACATCACGGTGAAAGCGTGAAACATTCCTCTACCCCGCGCCACGAGAAAACCGCGCGAGCAGACAGCGGAAGGGCAAGCTTCTCCCATGCGCAAATATAAGAAGAAGCGAGCGAGCTCTCCGACGACTTTTAAATGCGCCCGTCGGGCTACTAGCGCCACCTCGCTGGTAATGAAGAAACGCTTATTATCGCCTTCTGTCTCCGAGTCCGTCCAGCGCTAAATGGTGTGTATATAACGCTCGCCGTTAGCTACGTGGAGGATCTGCGTTTCGTGGCGTGGTGGATAGCGCCGCTCGCTGCGGAGCAAGAGGTACCTGGTTCGATTCCGCGCTTCGGAAGCATTTTTCTGAGTTATTTTTCTTTGGGGCCTTTATATATATATATACATACTTATACATATACGGCGCATGACGGCGGCGACGGCGACGGCGACGGCAAAATCCAGCCGAGACTGTCCATATAATTGCTATCGCAATAAAATACTCGTATCATCCGAAATTCGCATCACCAGAAAACATGGAAAATTAGTATGCGACAAAAGAAAGTTGGCATACGTTTTGGTTTAGTGTTTCTCAGGGCCGCAGCGACGTCATGAACAGCTCTGAATGATTGGCAGTAAAGTTTTTAGACGTCAGGTGACCATACTTGTACCTCGTCAATTTAAATGAACCAGATGTGTTGTGCCCCGTGACCGCTAGTAGCCCCTTCCTAATCTTACTACGCTTTTCTGCATGACACCAAAATACTGCGGCGAAAGTGACTTAAGAAGCGCTTTGCACACGATAGATAAAGGCCAAGCTCCTTCGCCAAGACCGTCCGCTTCGTCTCTTGGGATCTTCGTCCACCTGTAATGGGACTTCATGACGGACCCGCAGCCCAAGTCTCAGCCTTGTTTCATAGAACGTCTGATTGCGGGGAAATGGCTTGCATCAACGTGGCAGGCACGTGTTAACACAGTACGAAGACGCTGCTGCCACGAGCACAGGAGCACGCGTTAACGCGTCGGAACAAAAAAAAAAGAAAAAAAAGAAAGAAAGAAAGAAAGAAAACGCGACGTCAACGTCATCTGTAATCTAAACTCGAAGGCGCCTAAAGGCCTCCAAGATTCGCGCGCACTATCTCGGAGGCAACGACGCACCGTTGATGGTCGCGCAGCGCGCATGCCCGTTTCCGCGCGTGATTGCTGGGTCTTCCGCGACAGCGTGGGCAGCACCTGTTCGTACCTGTGCGCTAGCGTACGTTCGTATCAAACGCCGCAGGGTGCAAATCGGTTGGCAACAACCGTACTCCAATACATTGCAGGCTAATGGGTCTTGGCCGGGACCACAGAAAAATTCGTATCACCCCGAAATTCGTATGAGCCGTGATCGTATCACCGAGGTTTTACTGTAGTAGTAGTAGTATTGATACAATTATGCGTTGTTTGCCAACGAGGTTTCCATCGGCTTCGAAATAATGTTTCCAGGATGCATCCTCAATTTTCGGTTATATATATCCTAAAGAGATGGGCTGTGTACAGCCTTGAAGATTTGACAGCGCTCCCGGTGAGCCAGTGACGTTGCGAAATCTCAGAGGCAAAAAATTACGAATGTTGGCCCATTCTTCTTACTTTGGTTAGAAGGCGCCACAACCTAGATATTGCGTATCTAGACGAGGGCCAGTTGGTGATGGAGCATACTTGGTGAAAATTAAGCGCGAAGAACGGGACAAAAGTAGGAACACACAGGACGAAGCGTATCTGGAGCTTGTTTGGTAGCGGTGGCTGGTTGTTTCTTATTGTGCGTGTGTGATTTAGTATTATCATTGTTCTATACATGTCAAGGTGTCTTCTGACTCTAGCACGGGCAAATGCTAGTATGTCTTCGAGATCGGATCACTTTGTGGAATTATCTTTTTATTCAGCAGTGCAACGTATCAACCCTTACGGACGGGATGCGAGTTTGGCTCTTGCTCGTGGAAATGTTTCTATCGTTTAGGCTTGTCGGGCTTCTCTGCATAGCAGACTTGCCTTGCCCTTTCTGTGAGAGGTTCACCTCTTAAACAGACTATGCCAATTACGCTTCTGCTTTCTCCCTCCTCTCCCTGGATAGTGAGGTCGAGGTGGAAAGTTGGGCCCGAAAATAATCGTCGTTCCTTCCTATTATCCTGGCTACGCCTCTGGCAATATGGTTAGTATATTTCCGCTCGAACTTTAATTCAATACCGCCGAATGCTCAGCTGAAGTGGATGATTTGTAAACATAGATTACAAAAAAAAATCCACATCTGCGTTCAGAAATGCCGAAGAAAAATGTAACACGTTCCAACCAGACTAAAAATAGTAAGACTCCATCTACATTGCTTTCTGTACTTTCGTACAATAAATCTACGCATCATTTCGAAGGAACGTACATATTGCGAAAGAAAATGTTGTTCATTTCCTGCGGTTATAGCTCCTCGCAATGACGTATTTTCAGCGCTGGTTGAAATAATTTTTTTTTCTTCTTGAATTCTTTACCAGGGAGCAAGCGCAACGATCCCTTTCCATACCCTGGACTCTGTTCCCGAAACACGGTCCCGCCATTTAAACACCGGTCAAGTTGCACTCAAAAACAAACACACAAAGAAACCCAAAGCGCACAGGAAAGAGTGTTTGCGAGAAGTTGACTTTTTCGCAGGTGCCCAGTCACTAAGTCTCGCGTGGTATCTGCCATAATCTCCCCATCTCGTTTGACAGTATTTTAAAGCGAGGCTAAACGCAAGTCACCGTAAGAACCCAACACAACAGACACGGCGCTTGTTTCGGAATTATGAGTAAGAAAAAAGAAGCGCGCGTTTCGAGTCGCATGCACGTTATGTAATGTATACGTAGAGAAGATGAAAATTTTAATTTCGCACCGAAGCTCGTGCGCAAGGAGCTGAAAGCTCACTGGCCAGTGAGGAAGGATGAATGAGACTGAGTGATTTCGTGTCTTTAGCGTAAGAAGGAAAAAAAAAACGCTTTTCCGCTCTATGCGAGATAATGTGTGCTTCTCTGCAACAAAGAGCAGGAACTCGCCTGCCTTGAAAGGTTTGTTTTTTTCTCGTCAATGTTCCTTTTGTGGCATTACTAGGTTTTTTACACACACACACACGCGCATATATATATATATATATATATATATATATATATATATATATATATATATATATATATATATATATATATATATATATATATATACCGATAACCCACGCATTTCTCGGGTTACTCATTTCGCAACACATGGTTTCGCAATTACGCTCTCGTCGGGCGGAAAGTTGGCAGCCAGTTTGACCACTTGGCAATATTTTGCACGCATGAAGAGAGCGGCGAGTGAAATTGGTGCTCGAAAGTCACCCTTTGTTGCCGAGGTCAGGAAAGCAAAGATTACGCTGTAAATGAATGTGTACGTTGAGCATAAAGAAAAAGTGAGATGTCAACTAAATTGAAACATTCTTTTTGCTACCATACTTAGGGGATAGGTGGGAAGCGGGACGAAGAAAGGCTGTGTGTGTGTGTGTGAGAGAGAGAGAGAGAGACCATCAATACGAATGCAGTAAAGCCATCAAATCCCTAACTTGCAGACGTCTACAGTCATTCACAAAAGCTGGCTGTTATACGAAATACACCAACCTGCCTACTTTTCAACAGAAGAGGCCTTTTTTGTGACATCCATATTCCGAACGCTAAAGGAAATTACCTGATGGAGCATTCTTTGTTCCACGTTTTCCGTCCAGCGTTGAGCGTGTCGACTGCGTATCTGGCACTTTGATCCGATACAATATTCTACGTGTCTAAAAGCAGAGGGATAACGTCCATTTACGACTGCAGTATGAACATTACTTGCCCATTTCAACTGACGCCTTATCAGAATTACTGTGCGCAGGAGCAGGGGCTACTGCGCACAGCAATGCCCATTCTTGTCTGACGTGCTCGGGAAGCTTTCGTAATGGAGTGCCAGTAAGGACAGCTATCTTTTGCAACAAACCTTAGCGTTCCACGCAAGACTCCCGCCGGGGCTGCACCATCTGGCATCACGCACCGGCTTCTGAAAACCGCGCTGTATGTACTAAGTTTCTCCTGTCATCCTCTTATGCAGATTCTCTTGCCTTAACGCATCGTATTGCTCACCCACTGCATATGTATGATAAGCGCACGGCACTGCTTCTCTTGCATCTGGCACTCGGCGTGCGCAGCTTAGCAGCGCACGCCGAGTTGTTGTGCGATGAGCCCCATAGTCATCCCACAATGTGTCTTTCACCTCAGAAATTTAAGCAACACGTGTCGAGACGGTAGAGTAACACCCCACTCGGGCAGCGCACAATAGGCGTGTTACGTGGTACAGCGTGGGTAAAGCGCCAAGATGACGCGCATTTGCAAAACGTGCCACTTGGCAGTGGGCGCCCGACGCCAGATGCCGGAACGAGGGATTCAATAGGTTGGCGCCTTACGTCCTGAAAGCCTTTTTTCTCGACGTTACTGCTTTTACGGAGGCAGACGTATAGAGTGCGCGGCGATGCAAATGCGATACTTGAAGGCAGTTCGACTGTCGGCTATTTTTGCGCCGCCGGTAGGCGCTCGGGACACCGAGCTGATGCATTGTGGTGCGTGATAAAAGCGGGAGCTTTTGTCACGCCATTCCGACTACATTTGGCACCGATCACTCAGAGCTCTAGCTTCGGTGACGCGAAAAGTGCCGATCGCCTCGCGGTCCAAATATCGCGTGTGAATACTGAGCACCTTACGTGTACAAGCACTATGCTTTCTCGGGAGATGAAAAAGAACCATCACAAGTCCGCATAATACAAAGTACCTGGACAGTGGTAGTTGATGGCGGCCCTGACGTACATGTGTCGTTTACTTGTTTTCGATGCGGGAAATGTGTGTGTCATTGCAAGGTGCGAGAAGCACGCGGCTCCTCAATGACAGACTGGGAGGGCGAACATACGAGCAAAACGCTATTCTTGAAGAAAGGGAGGTGCACTAATCAATGACGGCGAACAATGGCATAATAACGACTTCATGCAATGGCATGGCCGCTCACAGGCCGCGAAGCAAGGACCGATGCCATTTTAGGGACCTGACAAAGATAAATTTTATGGTCATATGATTTTACAATAAATTTGAGGCTAGGAAAGGTTCATAAACCGCCACTATTATTTCCAACAACAAAAAAGGGCGCCATTCTCATATCTGAAAATCTGAACCAGGATTTGTCAGAGCAAAGGTTTTCATTGCAAGGGCGAACAAAATTACAGCGTATACGTGTGGGACAAGCAAACTTTGCAAATAAACAGTTCTGAGCTTTGGCGGTGGTATGACATCATACGTGACGTTTTTGTTCACAAACGTCACGTATGGTCGCCCCGCATGCGATGGCGACCAGAAGTTCCGCTACTGCTCTCTTTAGAGATATGGGAATACACCCCCGCGTAACCTTTTTTTTTTCTTTTTTGTGACATACTATGTTTACTAGATTACGCTGCCCTTCGGCTTAGATAAGTTACTGTACACAGTACCATTAAACGGCGATCAACTTTTTTTTTTACATTTGCCGATACAGCCAGCAGATAACAGCGTTATCTTCTGTTATCTGCTTGCGACTGAGTGAGTGAGTGAGTGAAGGAACTTTATGTCCTTTTTTAAGAAAGGGGAGGAGCCGGAGGGGAGAGAGGGAGGTCTGTGATCCCGTCCCAGTAAGCGTCCGTCACCACTTCGTGTGGCATAACGTCAGAGTACCAGTCGTGGTAGGCCTCCGGGGATGATACTGTTATCAGGGTATGTCACTTCATGTGCAGCACATGAGTTTCTGCTACGAGTGAAAAAAAAAAGAATTTCAATTTCTCTTCAATATATAACCAAGGCGTTTCGTAGCTTGTAGGGGGCAGCCATTTTTTCCCGGGATTTGTGCATCTGTTGAGACGAGGGACCACAATCGCGTTGGGCCTGTCCTTATCGCATGCTTGCTGCCAGACTTCGCTTGCCATCAACTGTGACCTAACCTGCAGTCCCTGTGCTGGCCCCACCGTCTGGTGATAAATGTGGGCAAGACTATACATACGTGTCCTAAACACGGGTGCGATAATAATAAAAAGTGGTCTATAAGTAATCCTTCTGAGAGTTAATACGTATGAAGTTGGGGAGGTTAACCAGAGCTAGTTCTGGTTGGCTACCCTGAACGGGCAATGGGGTATCGGGGATGAAAAATAGGAGGGTGGAAGGGGAGACAAAGAGGGTTGAACATAAACGAAGCGAAGTAACCACGTACACGCAACAGTGGTAGCAGGTATGCAGGTAGACCTTTAAACCTGAGAAACCTCAGTAATGTGGTTATAGCTGTCTGCATGCGGTCTCTTTTTGAGCACTGTCCTAGCACTTTTTATCCTGACAGTGGACGATTGCCCAGTCGGCATAGCACTGTGCAGATTGTCGGCCTCTCGGCACCATGATCCTTTCGAAAAAAGTGGTGTGGCACGCACGGATAAATATTTTCTTTTCTAAGTTCTCAAGAAGTGCGCCCTTTTCATCACAGCATATAGCTTTGACGCTATATGCTGCGTTCAATTCTCCCTGTCGCATCACCTAAGTCCAGTATGAAGAACTGCTATGCTACACTCTCAGTACGGTCCTGGATAATAGCCTCCATATAGGCGGCATCCTTCTATGTACTGTTTATCATCACGGCTATGGACGGCCCGGCGAAGAGAAATATACGTTACTCTCTTTACGCGGCCTCGAACTGGAGAAGGGCCGCCTATATATGCAATCGCTGTTAAGCGGCCGAACTCCGTATGCGGCCCCACAGGCCGATGCGCGCGCGAGAGAAGCGACAGGGCAGACAGGGCGCGGCGAAGCCGGCGAGCGTCGAAAACTACTGCACCACGCGTGCGCGCGAACAAAAAAAAAAGGAAGAAAAATTGAGACGCGCGCGCCGCGCACGTGATCACATGATCCCCGGGGCGCGCGCATGAAGGAAAAAAAAAAAAAAAGAGGCGAGAACAGCGGAAGCTGAGAAGTTTCGTGCCGCGCGGCCGCGCCATCGCGAGACGGGCAGGCCGGAGTTCGGTAAGTTTCACTTGTTCGTCAACGTAGCTACTTGGAAAGCGCTCAACTGCGCCGACTGCGCGCTTTGCGCCTGCCGCAGTGGAATATGTTTTCGTCAATGGATATGAAAGCTGTGTGTCGAGGGCAATGTAACACACCGCAATGTGAGTGCGACGGATTTTGCCGCGCCGTGAACAATGAGCCTGCCGCAGCATACCAGGCCGGTTGGTGTGCGTACTGCGGCCACAGTCCGGTACAACATGTTCGAATTGGTAAGTGGGCTTTTTGGTTTCTCTGATGCTACCGTGATGTCTGCTAATGCATGTGCAGGATGCAATTTTCAGAGTGGACAAAAAAAAAAGGGGGAGCTATGTATATACATATAACCGTGTTGTACTGGCTGCAGAACATTAAGCGCAGCAGTAACTACTCCCAAATTTACATGCTTTGTGTGTCATCTTCGTTACATCCTGTCGTAGATGCGCTTTTTCTCGGAATACAATATTTAACAGCCAGTCATCTTATCATGTGTACATACATTGTGACAAGTTTGTTTTCAGTGTACTCAGTTCATGGCTCGCGCATTTGTTTCGTGACCTAATTGTGGCATGCCAGGGGGGGGGGGGGTGACATTTCCTGAAGGCCTTGACGGTATGAGAAAAGTAGCTATTTTTATTATTTATTTTTAGTAAAACACCCCCTCCTTCAAAATTTTGAGGGAGGAGGAACTAGGCACCGCCCCCCCCCCCCCTCTCTTTTGATGTGATGCATCAAGCCATTGAGCTGGCACAGTAGGAACGCACAGCTGACCAGGCCCGCAGCCTCCGGGGGGGGGGGGGGGGGGCACTTGCTGAAAGCCTTGACTTCTTTAAAAAACCACCGATTTTTATTATTTATTTTTGGTAAAAACACATACTTCACCAAAATTTCGAGGGGGAGGGCGGGCCCCTGCCCCCCCCCCCCCCTTGGCTACGGGCCTGCAGCTTACTGCTGCTGTGCCTGCTTTCTTTAACGAAAACTGATTTTTTTTTGTTGTTGGCTGTCTTAGTTTGTGAGCACTGCACTTGAGAAGTTCTGCAGTGTGAATTTCTTTATTATGAACCAGCTAACCAATTCCAAAATTCTATTCTTCTCGCTCAGCTCTTACTTATCACAGAGTATATTTCGTTAGCTTGAGAGAGGTCTCGGCCATTAATAATAACTTCTGTTTGAATAGCTCATAAACGCATGTTTAAATGCATGTGTTAACCAGGTTGTGTAAACTTACCTATTGTATGATTTACAGTTACCACTGTTTCAGGAGGCACTGAGTCACTGAGATGCAAATGCATTTATCACTCTGCAGGTGTTGCTCAACAATACGAATGTACTGCCACTGGAGGTGCCACCACCAGCAGCTTCGTAATGCCTGCTTCACAGCATAGCATAACGGTGGGTGCCAGTACAAATTTGTAAAAATGGCGTGATATCATAAATTACTGCAGCATCTCTGGGGTGTCAATTTGTTGCCAGCGTACTGCTGATACTAGATTTCATGAACGCAGTTAGTTCTTTCAAAACGTGAGAAGTGTCATAGCGGTAAGGATCACCACCAGGGTATCTAGAAAGTGCATTTATGACAGCACGAACGAGACAACTATACGTGCTGGTTGTTTATGACAACAGATCAAACATGGAGAAATTACAACAATCAACCTGTTCCTTTATGTCATCTTAAGGAATTTGTTTGAAAAATCAAAGCGTCATGTTTTATACTAGCTTCCTCACGTACTCTTTCTCGCGTGTAGTTAATGCAGATCATCTATAGCTCTAAAAATGTTCACTAATAGGCACGTGTATTGTTAGGGCTTGCAGTGAATAATATAAATGCAAGCTGATCTCTCATGTAGAGTACTCACGGATTGAAACAAGGCAATTAGGGCTAAGTGGCGCACACATTTTTGTTTCCACTGTCTTTATTTCAGGTCGTTTGGGCGTAATTTTGACTCGAATGGGTTGATCAGAGCCCATGTTAACCTTAGAGATTAGATTCGTCGCGACAGGACGTGGTTATCTTGAGAAATTGCGCATACCAGTCGTTATATTAAAAAATTTGATTTCGTGTTAGAATTCGCGAGTACTGTACACTGTTTGTGAATCCGTTTTGATCACATTTTTTACTGGTACATTCATTCATTCATTCATTCATTCATTCATTCATTCATTCATTCATTCATTCATTCTCTTTATTTTCCAGAATAAAACGAAAACATTACATTCTGGATGGTCTCCTGGGCTAAAAGCTGTAATGAAACAGCTTGACTAGGGCCCAGAAGACCAATTACATGGCAACAAGTGACAGGTGAAAATATTTGCACCAAATGTACAAGATATATCACACATGGTACAAATAAAATATTTACAAAAACAAAGCGTATAACAATACCCGTGTAAGCGTAACAGGGAATGATTTTTCAATAAATACATCTCTAACAACAAACACCAACAGAATACTGAAATTTATTTACAGAAAAGAAATTATAATACTACAAGTACAAGGAAAAAAAACAAAACAGCAATAGTACACCTGTAATTGTGGCAGTAAACTACACGAAACAATAACATCAACACAATATAATAATAGAGAAGCATGGTAGCTAATCATATACAACAATATACAGTGAAATGTAGTACAACATTAAGAAATAATTGAAATGTATGAATACATTAGTAATTCAGAAATATTTCACGTAATGTATTTAGCGCAGGTTTATGTAAATGTTTATGCTTATTAAGAATACATGGGAGGTTATATTTCAATGACTGCAGTTTATAGTCAGTGCGAAAGCGCGGTATGAGCCATCCTCCTACATTACGAGTATTGATAGCATGACTGTTGCGTTGCAGTGCAGCAGTTAACTCGATAAATTGTTTAAATGAAGAAGAACATATGTAAAATGATCGCAGGATGCGGAACTCGTATATATATTGGATTTTAATTATACTGTACTGTAACGGCATGCACGGCAGTGCATGCCGTTCTTACTGATCTTTTAACCACGCAGGAGACGCCGTTCATCAAATGACAGGCACAGAACAAAGCTTGCGAGGACCATGTGAAACTCCTGATACGGAATTCACCTCTCTACAATCTGCAGCTACCTTGACAACTGATGCAAGGTCTAGTACTTGTACTGAGACACTTGAGGCTTCCACGAGGTCAACCGCAGTTGCCACAACAGATGACGCATTAAGCTACCCCTCGGCATTTCGACAAACTCCAGGACTGCTTCAGAGTGTTGTGGTCAAGGCACACAAGTTTCCCCAGTGCTGGGCAAACAGCAAGCTTCTGCGTCAGTTAAAGTGTAGCTGGATGCACGACTTGTTCCATTTTCAGTGTTCGCTATCAAGGTGCTGTTAGAGTGTACTAGAACAGGGTAGTTCTTGGAACGAGCTTCTAAAAGTGAAGCCAAAACAGGGTCCATCCGCTTGTGGCATTGCGATCGGTAGTCTGATATGCGTCTTTGTTTAAAAGCTGCACACCGCTGATTGCAGCGCCACAAGTGGATTGACCCGGTTTGGGCTTCACTTTCTGTAATGCGGCCGTTCCGACCACTCCCCTATTCTAGTACATTCTAGTGCTGTGTTACACAAGGCAGTGTTTGATTTTAAGAATATTATTTCTTTATTGGAGGACAACAATCTTACGATAGTGCATAACTAGCATTCAACTAGCTTTCAGATGTTGTGCAAATGACGCAGGACAAAAGGGCGATGCAGGCCACACGCATGCTACACTGTGTATGCGTCACTCTTTTGCCCTCTGTCGTGTGAGCTGTGCCTAAGGCTTTTTGTATGACAAGCTCGACATACAATTTATGTTAAGAATCAGATAGTCACTGACATCTTCTGTTATTTATTTGCAGTTGTGAATAAATGTCCTAGATTCCAAAATCGTATAAAGATACTGGAATGGTTCAGAGTACCCGAAATATTTTAATGTAACATGATTTGATGACCAGTTTTTTTGTTTGTTTGTTTAACAGAAGCTATACCGAGTCGTGTTAAGGCACAAAAACTTTCATGAGGGAGCACAGTGTTAATACACTGATGCTCGCTCTGGCCCACTTTATAACTTGCTGAGAGAGAGAGAGAGAGAGAAAAATGTAATGCGGAAAGGCAGGGAGGTTAACCAGAAAACATATCTGGTTTGCTACCCTGCACTGGGGAAGGGGTAAGGGGAGACAGAAAAGTTAGAAAGATAGGGATGGGATAGGGAGGGAGGGAAGCACAAACGCACACACACACACACAGGAGTGTCACAATCGTTCAACGAGGTGGGTCGCTCGCAGAAACTTCATCAGCGCCTTCGTTGCTTTCTGGCGTGTAGCTCGATCGTTCCGACATTCCAAGATTGACTGCTCAGAGAGCGGCTGGTCGTCGAGGCGAGCAAACACTGCTGCGAGGGATTGTCTCTCAGAGCTGTATTGAGGGCACTGACATAAAATGTGTTCAATGGTTTCGTCATTGCCACAATATTCACATGCAGCGCTGTCTCTCATTCCGATGCGGCACGCAAAGGCGTTCGTAAAAGACACCCCAAGCCACATGCGGCAGAGAAGGGTCGTCTCGGATCGGGGCAGGCCAGATGGAATGCTGAGTCGTAGGCATGGATCCAGGCGGTGAAGACGGGTGTGGAGAAAACCGGGCGTGTTCCACATAGACCTTGCGACATCATGCGCAAGCGTATTAATCTTTGCTGCTGCGTCGCTTCTTGACAGTGGTATAGGTTCTATCACGCCATTTTCGTGAGCATTCTTAGCTGCATCGTCGGCATGCTCGTTACCGATGATGCCGCAGTGGCCTGGTAACCACTGAAAAGTTATAGCATGTCCTTCGTCTATTAGTTGATGGTACAGTTGTCGTATTTCCAGCACCAATTGGTCTTGAGCCCCACGACGTAGAGCAGTTCGAAGACATTGCAGAGCTGGTTTCGAATCAGTAAAAATGCCCCATTTTTGTGGCGCTTCTCGATAAATCCTGCGGAGTGCGCTGCGGAGTGCCGCAAGCTCCACGGCTGTCGATGTTGTCTTGTGTGACGTTCGAAACTGTATGTTTTCGGCTCTTGCTGGGAAGATCACAGCTCCTGCAGATCCTCCAACAGTTGTCGAGCCATCCGTGTAAAGTTTAACATGATCTTTGTAATCTTCGTGCAACATGAGTAGAGTCATCTGCTTCAAAGCTGGCGATGAGAGCTCCGCCTTCTTGCGAATCCCCGGCACTGTCAAGAGCAGTTTTGGTCGGTCCAAGCACCAAGGGGGTGTTAGAATCCGTTCCGGAGGCGTGTAGGCTGTTGGAAGGCACTCTCGGTAAGTCAATATTCTCTTACAGAAGGAGGTACTCGGTCGATCTTCTGGAAGCGAAGCAAGATGGTGGGCAGGGGCGCGAGCAAGGTGCCTAATGTGAGCTCTAAGCACCTCCAATGTGATGTGCACCGTGGCCGGATGATCTTTGGCAATTGCGATGGTTGCGGCTGTTGATGTGCAGCGTGGTAATCCAAGACAAACTCTGAGTGCCTGGCCCTGGGCGTTTTCGATCGTGCGTATACTGCTTTTGCAAGCGTTCGTCAGAACCGGCAAGCTATACCGTAGGTATCCCAGAAACAGCGTTTTGTATAGCTGCAGCATCGCGTGCACTGATGTGCCCCACGTTTTTCCTCCGAGGAACTTGAAAAGTTGTGCGATGGCCGTTAGGCGCTTCTTTAGAGTGGCCACATGGGGACTCCAGCAGAGGTTTCGATCGATCGTGACCCCCAAAAACCTGTGCGTCCTGGCGTAGCAAACATTGCGTCCATCGATGGCGATGGGATATGACGTCATTGCCTTCCGCGTGAACGCAACCAGTGCCGATTTCTCAGGAGAAATCTCGAGGCCTTGTTCTCTAAGGTACGCCGATACTGAATTCGCTGCTTTTTGGAGCCTCGCACGTACCTGAGGGCGTGTTACACCTGACGTCCAAGCACAAATATCATCTGCATAGAGAGATATCTGCACGGAATCTGGTATGCGTTCCACGAGACCGATCAGAACCAGGCTGAATAGTGTGGGGCTCAATACACCACCTTGAGGAACGCCCTGTGTGGCCTTTTGTTTCCTTTTCTTTTTTTTATGCCGCCTGATACAATTTCGCCTCTAGAAACATAACTGAATCTTGTGTGTAAAACACCTGATAGATAAGAAGTTTGTCATCATGCTCTGAAGTATATATTTTTTTCTAAGGTTTTGAAGTCTTGATGTGTTCGTTGAAGGCACAAGATTAAAAAAGAGCCCTTCATAAGTTCTGCTTTAGGGTGTATGTTGGGAGCACAACTTTTCTAATCATTCTTCGTCGCGCTATCAGGTCAAAAAATACGTTCGAAAGTAAGGTTGACACTAATTTCCACCTTAGGCCCCTCTAGGCATGTATACCTATAGTAAAAAGAGGCCAGCTGGATCTCGTGCCTTTTCTTGAAGACTACCTTCCTTAGTTTCAAGAGGTGTGAGCATGAGTAAACACAATAAGTGCTTTGTTGACACAGCACCTAGTTTTGCCTTAGTCACATGTCTTGATAGTGGTGAGAGTTTATTAATTCTCTTGGTCTTTCAGTATGGGCGCACGGCAAGCTTTCTGTGCCTTCAGGTGTTCTTATTACGCCCATATGAGGCAATTACAAAATGTGTGTCACGAAGTGACGTGATGTTTTCAAGGAAAATCTGTGATAGTCCCACTCTTGTGAATAATAGTGCTCAAGTCATAGTACTCTGGTGTTGGTGCATGGCAAGCTTTCTGTGCCTTAAAGTGTTCGTATTATGCCTATGTTACAAAATGAATGTCACTAAGTGCCATGACATTTCTAGGGAACAGCTGTGATAGTTCTACTCCTGTGAATAGTAGTGCACAAGTAATAGTATATGTGATCTTGTTCAGTTTGTACACTGAGAGGAAAGGGACTCCGTACGTGCGAACACAAGTGCACATCATTGTGTTTATGTGACAATTCCTACTGTTTGAGTTTTAATAAACTGCGATAAAATTGTTTGTTGTACATGTTCGTTGAGGTACATCAATATGTCTTGCAAGCAAACTGAACAGAATTTGTGCGTACAGCACAAATATTTCATTTAATGGTACACTGCTTATATTCAATCAAATCAATTCAAGAAATCTTGTGCTACAACGCTCGGAAAATGATAAAATTGACAGGGAAGTAGAGACAGTGCACTGGTTGAAGATACGCTGAAGGCTGCAGTGAGTAATGTCTATTGGAGTGTAACCGAAAAAAAATGCACTGTATAAGTAAAGTCCAGGAACATGAGGCAGACATTTGCAGATGTGCTAATTCCTTTCAGTACTCCGCATGTGCACTTCAGCATTTTAGTGTAGCCAAACTTTCAACTCCATGAATGTTGCCCCCCCCCCCCCCCCAAGCACTCCTGCATATAAACAAATTATTTTCACGAGTGTATATAGGCACAAGGTGAGTAATCAGAAATGCAGAAAAGCTCAAATACCTTTTCACTACAGTTTCTTTTTTTTTAAGAGAAAAGTTTGTAAACAATGTGTTTGGTCTCAGGGTGCACATTGCTTCTGATATTCACTGAAAACTTCATATGTAATCTGATGATTGAACGTTTATTGGCATGAAGAGTGCCTAGTCTGCGAGCGTGCTGTATACAGCTGATCATGCGTATTCGCGAACAAGGCAATGTATGTGCTAGTGACACACGTAGGCAAGGGAAAAACGGTGGTTGAAACGGCCTCCAACCGAACCTGAGAAAGTGGGACGAAAGCCGTCAGACCTTCGGCTCCCTCCAAGCTGGTACTTAGCCCCAGCTATGTACTCGTTCAACCCAACGTGTAGAGATAAATGCTGTCTTTAAATGCGCTTTTCAAACCTTTGAGAATAAGCGCTGTCAGATGACGTGCGCAGCTTTCGCCTGAATAACGCGAGCTGTGCCCGCGCATTACATGCATACATTGTTGATTAATGTATGCAGTTCATCAATGTGGCGTGAGCATTGACATGCGCTGCTTCGAATGTGCTTTAAAACGCTCACGACGCGTAAAGCTCGCGGCGGAATGGACCAAATTGTACGTCAGTGACCCTGCAAAACATACATACGCTTTAATGTAGGCACGCTGAAATGCCTCTGTAACGCTGGCATCGACGAATGGAAGCTTCATACGCAAGATTGGGTGGTCTTTGAAGCGCACAAAACGCGCTAGTCACGGTATATAAAAGCGTGCAGCGCGCGGTAGGAATAAACAGTATTTCTCACCCCGTGCATTCACTACATACACATTAATGTATGCACGATGCTTGGTATCCGCGCAATTTCGGCGAAGTAAACGTGATGCATGGAGCAGCGCTGATGTTATTTTCCTGCGGCAACTACGAGCGGAAGAACACAGTCACAACCGAAATGCAGCAGCTTTCATGACTCTCTGCCGGCTCCGGAACATATATTCACCGAATGAAAATGTCAACACAACACGAAGGCACAACAACAGCGAAAAAGGCGAAGCAAGGACCGCAGAGCGATTGGTAGATATATACCCCCGTGAAATTTCAGCGCAAACGTGGTGGCGCTGTGGTGTAGCGGTTACCGTGTCTGCTTTCAATGCGTGCGTCCCGGGTTCGAATCCGCTGGTGTGTATTCAAAGTGTGTTTGTGTCATGTATGAGTGTTACTTAGTTATCAACTGTCTTCTAATACGTCAGAATAACACCTGGTGAAATTGTAAATCACAAAGCGTTGATATGCTTGAGTTACTTCATTTTTTTTCCGAGACCGCTTTTGGGCCGCATAACCACAGGCCGCCCATAGACAGGAAATACCGACTCCCGACGCCGCAACGTTGTCGTCACGCGTAAGTGTAGGCCGTACATAGCCAGGAAAAAATTGACTTAAATTCCTGCCTATCTTGCGTCACGCCTATTCAGGGGGCCCCGTAGAAATGGGCCGCTTGCTCTTGGCGCCGCATATGGAGCCGCCTAACGAACGGTCTAGAGGCGGCCAAAATTTGACTGGATTTCCTGCTTACACGCGTGGAATCTAGCCAGGATTTGATTTAGAGTGTATTTCTCATCACAAATAACAATTCCGGCACATGCGCAATGCTGCTCTTACCCAATGCAGTAGCGATGTTTGCTCGATTACGCAGCTCGATTACGCGGGTATGTTTCGTAACTAAAACCTCGCACCAAGCAATCAATTTCATAGCTCTCTACATCAACGTATGGCTGCTGCGAAAAAGTTTAATCCTAAACGTGGCGCCAGAAAAGAAAGCTCTGCGAGAAGACATTCGTGCGGCCTCCGCGTTCTTTGCGTAGTAGTTCTGTGCCCGTACTTCAAGTTAAATAGGTAAAGCTTAGCCAGTTCTTTTTTTTTTATTTACGTTTGCAAAATGGGAAGGTGGGCTAGCTATATTACGTAGCTCTTCATTCGACAAGTGGCAGCTTATAGGCGCTAAACAAAGTAATACAGTTGTGCTCTGAAGGGAGGGCGCAACACAACTCCTGTTTTCATTCAGATAGGACATTCATTGGAACCACATTATACAGAGTATATGCTTAACTTGAAGAAAAAGAAGTTCCTTAAAAACGCCGTAATTGTAGTGCTAAAACATCCGTGATGTTTAGCATTTAACACTGTCATGTCCCATTCACTGCCAAGGAGCAGCTATGCCGCACCATACAATTTTCGCTGCCACGTGAAGAAATTCTTGCAGTGTGTTTCCAATTGCTTCCCTCAGTGAAATGGAAAAAAAAATCAGATATTATACCGACATTCCCAAACAAACTGGGTTGTTGTGCGTGCGGCTCATTTGAGCCTAGGATTTCGAATAAGCTAAAGTTAAGCGAAAGCTATATTCACTGTCATCTGTGCCTTTCTTTTCTGTGTGAGCCTCATGTTTTTCGTGTGAAGGTACACGACCCTGAGAGTCGTCAATAACTACAAGTTTGTTCATATTTGCACGCACTAATGATCAATAAAGAAGACAAACAGAGCAGCAAGAACGTGTGAATGCAGATGTCATATGCTGGAGAAAATCTAGTCTACAATACACAAGGCCAAAAAATTACATGACAATTATTTCGTTTTTAATTTTACACTTTTATTCGTACACGAGTCGTGGGACGCCAAGATCTCCGCACGGGACCTAGACGACCAACGTGGACTCGTCGCCAGGGCCCGGGAGGCGATCGCGGCCAGAGGATTCCTGGACTAAGGGACCCTCCCACCTAAAGTGACCCCAAGCTTAAGAGCTCGGGGACACTGTTTTGGCAAATTAAAAGTTTCTTTCATCATCATATTCGTACACTTTGACAGTGTCTACGGGAAGACACAAAATGATATTTTCTTTCTTGACACGGTTTTACTAGGCCTAAACACGGACTATATTGGAGCAATTTCTTTTTTGGCAGCAGAACTCTCTAAGAAAAAATCGAGTTTTTGGGGAGTATTTCTGCCACACAATTATAGTCGTCACCTAGCTCGCGTACTTTCCTCGTGTTATCACCGCGGTCCCGGCACTTCCCGGTCACGAACGTCGCGCGCGTTATCGGCGTGACTTAGCATTCTTGATGGGAAAGTGGCGAGAGCCGGGTTTTCAAGAAAGGAAACGCGAGCAAGCCAGATGACGATCATTGCTGTGCGGCAGAAATACTCCCCAAATACTCTATTTTTTTCTTAGAGTGAAGAGCCGGCTTGCTTACTCGGCCATCCGTAGTATTGTTACATAAAGAGACTTCGATGGTCAGGCGCGTCGCTTCGTCCGTCTTCACGTTGGCACTGAACAAGGCTGTAAATAAAATCATGCGGTCACTGCGTTCGTTTGAATGTAGCGAGAGTTCCGACGGATGCGCCATAGTCAATGATCAATTTTCTCATTTACGCATCGGTCAAAGTGAAACACAGCCAGATATCCCAGTGAATTAAAACGCGACATTCAGTTGACATGTTGGCTTGTTTAACGTAGCATCTTCCAAGTTATATTTCTCGAATGTATAGGTTTGCGCGTTGACTTAAGAAAAATTACTCTTGTTAGGCATTGCCTCCGCTGTGTCTCTTTCTGGCGTCTCGTCATTAAATTCTGCGTGTTTATTATTTCCACATAAACTAAGCAAGCTCACCTAGTTTACGCTACAATTAAACGTGACCCTGCAGTCGCATTTATTTCGATTTCATCGCTTTTTCCCTGTTCCGATTTAAAACTTAGATTTTTTGGCACATTCTGAGCAGCTGTTATGAGCGCCAGCAAAGAAAAAATGCGGTAAAGAAAGCAAAAGGCCAAGAAATGGAAGTCGGAATAGAGATCTGTAGCTGCGCTTCTCTGCAGTCCCATCTGAAGAGTTCTCATCACAGCGACTTTATTTTCCGCATCGCCTCTGCTCACTCGCAACAGGCCTGTTTTCTTTGAAAGACTACCCGCTTAAAGAATGTAGATAACGCGAAGTGCGGGTTCACTTCTTTCTTTTTGGAGTAGACGGCGCTGTTAGCCAGTGTTACGAGAACTTTTTTTCTTATTCAGCTGCGTGGTGCCATCTAACTGTTTCGTGTTTTTTTTTTTTCTTTTTTTTGCCTGCGTACTTGTGTGCATGCGAGCCTCTACCCCCTCGCTGTGAAATCATGTCCACAGCCGCTTTGGAGCGAGTGCAGCCGGACGCGACGGCCGATGGCTTGGGATCGAAAAGCCCCCCACGAGCCAGCAGCGGTCCGAATGCCAGTGCGCCCACTGCTCCGAGTCTATTTTCTTCTGATGGCCACTCTGACTCTTCACGTCTGATGGCCATTGGCTCATCCCAGTCTACTCGCTTGTTTATCTGTGTATAGTAACTTCCCGTTTCATAGTTTAGTTTTCCTGAGCATTTTGTTTTAATTCCCAGACTTTGCGTAGGATCACTTTTGTGGGCGGTGCCTCACCCTGCCCTTCTTCTGCCCCATCAATATCTCTTTTGAAGTCAAGTTCTTCTTTCTTAACTCGACGTAGGTTTTGCGTACAAGGGATCTGGTCTTCTATCTGGTTCCTTGGTAAAAAAAAAATTTAAAAAGACGTCCCTTTCGCGCCTCCACAGCATCGCAGTGAGTCACAAGGAGAATCCATATGTAGGTTGAGCGAGACAAAAAGTGACTCTTACTCGCATGGTAGGTAAACTTAACGTGTTGGGCGCAATTAGAACGAATGTAGGCGCAAATTAACGAATTTCCGACATAGACTACACTCTCTCCTGAATCAGCTAACCTGGTCACAAAGCGGCAATTTCGAATTATGGATGCATATGTCTCTACGAATTATGCGGGGGATTATGTGCACAAGGTAAATATAGCGGGGCTGCGAACATCACGAAGTGCGAGTATAGCAGTGAGCGCGGCTATAGCGCATAAATTATATCGTAGGAAATAGCGTCCGGAAAATTTGCAAATATGGAACAGTGTTGTTCTATTTGTAAGCCCACCTTTAGTACAGTGCTCACGGAATAAAATTCGACATCAATGCCTTAAGTATAACAACTGGTATGTGCAGTTGTTCGAAATAACGACGCCGTGTGGCTAAGGATTTGACGTTAAAGGTTATGTTGGCTCTCGGGTCAGTTGATAAGTCAACATTAGGCCCTTATGATAAGAAATAAAGTTGGTGGAAACGAAAGTACGTGCGTTGCTTAGACGCAAGCTGACGCGTGCCATTCCGTGAGGACTGTATATGGTACGTGCCATGGAGGAAGAAAACAAAAACTAGGAAGGAGCGCCACGTGATTCCGCTAGCCTCAGTAAGCCAGCCTCCTCTGACGGCGCGCCCCTCCCCACAAGCGCGCGGTGCCTCCTGGGTAGTACAAGGCCCCCGCAACGCCCGCATCAGACGCTTCAAAGTGAGGCGACCGATAGTAGCGCCTGCCTATCACGTGACCAAGGCCTGTTTCTCCCTTAAATTTTTTTACTAGCCTCGTAGACTGTCGCGTGACTCTTCCTCCGACTGTTTGCTTCCTCTGTGGTACGTACTCGTATAGTGCTCGGCGACGCGTTACTCGGAGCGTGTTGCTGCGGGTGCTAAAGGCGACGGCGAGGGCGAGAGCGTTCGTGACGCATGGTGACTGCAGGCGGTAGACAACAGTTCAGTCTTCGGTTCTCGGTGTATCCGGTGGAGCGCTGCAATCCTTCGTAACGAACGCTCGCCAGCTCCAGCCACATCGCGCGGCGCGGCACGGGTGCACAGTGCCTTGAAACTATGGCAAGCAGCGCTTCGCCGGAGCCGCCAAGAACTACAGACTGAACGGTTGTCTACCGCCTGCAGTCACCATGCGTCACGAGCGCCCTCACCCTCACCGTTACCCTCACCGCCAGAAGCCATGCGCTCCGAGTATCACGTTTCAATCGCCGAGCACTGTAAACGGTATGCGTTACGTTTTACGCGTATAGGGTTACACATACGGGTACAATGTGTGTATGCCTTCTCTTTTGTAACGACGCTGCTGAATACGTCTTTTAACTTCAACTGCCAACCTTTCTGCCTTCTGGACAGCTTCGCCCAACCAGCTAGGATTTCTTCGCTGCGCCTTCCCATACAAATATGCTATTTGCTATGAGTGCTGTTGAGCTGTAGTCAATCCTACTCTGTCTGCTACTCGCATTTATAGCCTTTTTTTGTTGTTGTTATGCCAGATTAGCAGAACTGTACGTCTTGGTGGTGATTAATGATTACTTGCTGATCTTGGTGTCGCGCATCTCCTAGTTTTCGCTGCTCTCTTATTGGAGGACGGCTATAGTACAGAGGCCTGTAGACGGCTCTTGTCTTGTTTCTGCCTCTATAGATTCTTTTGTGTCCGCGTCCACTCCGGCTGAAGAGATCGGGGCCGACAGGCCACTCTCATCCATTAAGGGTTCCCCGCGTCGCGTTTACAGTCGTTCGGGGTTGCCGACCTCTGGCGGCCAGCGCTCGGCAGCTCTGGAATTGTGTCCTTTTTTATTCTTATCTTTCTATATCTTATCTTGTTTTAGGAAGCGACAGGGTTGTAAACGGGATGTGCCTCCTCCGCTGCGAAACCCCTTTTGTGCGCAAGAGAACCCTCAGCTGCGGAAAAACGCGGGAGGGGGTCAGTCGCCGTCTGGCTCGTATCCTTCTTCTATCTCTCCCCGTCTTCTATTTCTTTTGCGAAAATGTGTGAGCCTGCATTAATCAATGACGAAAATCAATGACGAAAATGCGTGTGCTATTGTAGTGCGTGCACGCATGCAGTGTTCAGCGAGCATATGGGGGCTATGCGTATATAGCAACGCTTTTGATGCATCCCTGATGCGAGGCCAACATGCTTGTCTTTGGTGCGTCCCACGTATCTGAGAGCTTCTTGAACACCGCGTGAGTTTTAATAAACGAATCACACCCCATGAGTCATTCTCAAAACCATCATGTTGTACATGCCACAGAAGTTTTCGTCAGCGTTCACAGTGCGCGCATTGACGTTGCAAATAAATTGCGACGTGCGCTGCCGGATACAGCACGCGTGCGACGAATCAGCGTACTATATTTATCGCTACCTATGGTAACGCTAAAGAAGTAGCTAGCTGGTATAGGGCCCCGATCTCTACGTAATGACGCAATGAGACGACAAATCCTACCTAAATGTTATCTCTGCTGCAAACATCGATATTCAAGCACACGTCCTTTAAATTAAGCGATTAGCCTTTTCAAAGCGTTCGGATATTCGTTCACATGAACAGTAATTTTTCATGCATTCTGCGTCCTTTTTCCCCTTGATAATATGTACCATTTACTCGATGGGCAGCAGAGACTGTAGCAGCAGTCTTGAGGCAACAACGAGGTACATACATTCGGAACGCAGCAATTCTTTGTGAACCCTCTGAGACTTTGCTGATCATGACTGCTACCTCTGTTATTATCTTGCCGAATATCCTACGTAAAGACGGCCCTCTTAATATATTAGCTTATACATGGCGATATTCACTACCCCTTGTTGCGACCGGCCTTTGGAGGCACCAGAGACTCCGGAGGAAGAGGCTGGAGGAAGGCAAGCTTAACAGAGGCTTTATTTACATGGGCGAGCAGTTTGTTTCTACATGACGATTTCGTCCTACAGGACGAGGATTTCGTGTCTACATGACGACGACTGCGCGTCGAATGAGCCCGCGGGGGCTCGTTTTAAAGGGTCTCTTTCCCCAGATCCCTAGACGGGGGAATTTCTGCAAGTTGGGACGGTCCAATCGCGTCCCACACAACACTAATGAGAGTGCCACCTACACTCGCCCAGGTCAGCGTCGTCGACTGGGGTGTGGCCACCGCACTCTGCTGTTGTTGCACCAAAGGGTGCAACATGTGGTCCCCGCCATGTGAAGGCCGTAGGGCGAACAGCCGGACAGCCGGCCGCAACAAAAGGTCTGCAGCTCCGAAGCACCTTGTCGATCAATTAGTGGGGCTGATTGTCATCCGCGCGGACGCCGGTGTCTCGTCAAGGTAGATTTGGCGACAGGAAACCATTCCGGTTGACTCGTCGAACCTTGGTATGTCGGACTGCATGGCGCCTCGCTTCTCGTCTCGGGAGGAAAATACAAGTGCCTGAACCGCTGTCAACAGGCAAGCAGCCCTTCGGCGCCCGGTTCGAAGAACAGGGACGCCGCTTCATTTTTCAGCGCAGGGGCCGATCGTGACACCCTACAGAAGTTGGTAATGACTGGATCTGCTGCTTAATAAACTACGCATAATATCAGCAAGATGTGTCTAAACACGACGCTGCGACGAATACATTCTCTTAGGCGCATAATTATTTTGAAGCAAAGTTATTTGTGCTCTCTTTTTTTCTGATGTTCTGCCCATCTGGACGGTCCGTTTCTCCCATTGTAAACTGTGCTGATTCTGGGGATAATACAATTGTAAATCAGGCTGGCCCTAGAGACATTGTAATCATCCATCACGTGTTACATAAAGGATGTCTGAGTCTTGCGAATTTACCGAGAAGGCACGTAATTGATAGGTGGTCACTTTGACGGCGTTAAAGCAACCGTTTCACCGAAAACAGACTTTTCAATAGTTCCTGGCATGTGCGTTGTATCTCCACATTTTATGGTAAAAGATGGTAGGCGTTTAAACATGGACACAAGAGAGAAGTCAGGGCAACACGTTTTTGTTGTCCTGATTTCTCTCTTGTGTCCGAGTTCACACGCTTACCGTCTTTTATCATGAATCCCTACCAACTACCCTATTGCAAAAACCAGCGCCCTTCCAGTACCCCCAGCGTGATACCAGTACGTTTTTTGGCGCTGGACCGCACTGGGAACACTGGTATACGCTCGAATTCACTGGGACGTCGGTGAAAGCACTGGGAGAGAGCTGGGTCGCACTGGTAGAGCCACTGGCTTTGCCGCTGTGACGCTGGCGCTCACTGGGAAGCGCTGGAGACGCTGGAATTCTCACTGGCGTGCGCTGGCACATACTGGAGCCCGTACTGTTCTGCCAGTGCCGAGCGCTTTTCTATCGTTGCCAGTGCCGAGCGCTTTGGTAATGCTTTGGTAGCGTTGAATATCGAATGTCTGATTCGATGGTACCGAGAGATGCTATCCTAACGGGTCCCAAACATGTGTCACAAATTCTAGCTTTGCAGAGAAAGACGAGGAGATGCGCACTATTTTTATAATATACGTGATATATATGTGAAATCACGGTCACTTTTATTGTTTCCCTGTCGAATGTGGAGCAAAATATGTTAATAACCCAAAGCAGCCAACACTAATAATATTGCTTTCTACCACGCTTTTTTTTTTTATTCATGCAGTGCCAATGAAGTCGTTAATTTTTGCGGAGCACGCAGCAGTAAATACACATTTCGTGCATGCCGCTCATATATATCAGTTTTGCATTCGTGATGTGTTGCGGTAATGACTTCATATTTTAATGTTTATAAGTCTGGAGGCATTGGTCTGAACAAAGAGAGCAAATTGTTACATCGCCGTGCAGTTGGCAAGAAGTAAATGAGCTCTGGCTTCGCGACCGCTCCGAACGGAGGCCAGAAAAACAGCCGTCGTTCGATATCGCCACACCGGAAACGCATCTCGGGCAATTCTCGCACTTCCACTTACTTCAGCAATACGTTAGGTAACAGTTGAAAAGGTTTCGAGGCTAAAATGCAGAAACTTCAACCATCGCAACTCGCTGGCGCCGAGATCGGTCCAACCCAGTGCGGCTCCCAGCGAGTGTTAGGCCTAGCGTACCGGCCGAGTCCGCCTACATGCCACCGGCGCTTCTTCGTTTAAGTAAACGCAATTCCAACGTGTAGGATTTACTGTAACGTATAGTCTGGACATCCGTTAACCTAAATTAACCATTTTTTCTTGTGTACGGTGTCCGCACAAGGAGCGATGACCATCGATGCGACGCGCTTTCAGCAACGAACGCAGGCTCACCGAAAGCAGCCGGCCGCAAACACATACGTGTCAGCTGGTACGCGTTAGTGAACTAACACACTGGCATCTTTTTTCAACTAATTGTATTTGTTTTTGCGTAGCAGTTTTATAGTTGTATTTATCGATAGAACTGCAAGTCAGAATACAGACACGCCCGCCCGCAGTGATATCGTCGCTCGCGCGAGAAATACTCAGTATGAATTCATGCAGGCGCGTGTTTATCGAACGAGTCATCATAAAGCTTCTGTGCATGTTCGTCATTAGCAAGGGCGAGAAACGGCTGTTAAAAATCGGCAGTAACAGCCGTCAAACTGTACGCTGGTCCTCGATTCATTTGATATTTTTCGGAGTTAAAACGGGAATTCTTAAAGAAACCTAGCGCTCTTCCCATTTTGGGCATTTCATTCGTTTCCGGCCACCCTTTGTTTGTGTCTAATAAAGAAGCAAGCGTGATTTGGAAAGGAAGATCGCGTCTTCCTTGTATACGCGACACGGAAATATGAAACGAAACGCTGTCTTACTGTATTGACTAGCCCTTTTACAGCGATGTTGACGTGTTTCAGCGTGGCGCAGTGGTAGAGTACTCGCTTGGAGATTTAGAGGTGGCGAGTTCGAATCCTGGTGGTGGAGCTTTTTTTTTTCATACGGCTTTTTTTTTTATTGCACTAATGCTTTCTATATGACTTTCTTTAGTAATATATTTATGTAGGACACGTAAGCATCGCCGTTTTAACGCTGTAGAGCCGTTTTGCGCTTGAGTACCCAGCGCCTCCCAGTAAAACACCGCTCCAGCGGCCCAGTATCCAGCGCGACGCTGGGCCCATAATCAGGCATGGCACTGGACGCTGGTACCCAGTGGCACTGGGTTTTGCAATAGGGTAGCACAGCTTTCTGTCATTCCCCATATTTTATTTGCTTGACTACCTCGTTCGCGCATGATATTCACTTATTCGAAGTAGTGGCCGGAAATATAGGGCACATCACGTTTTTATCGCTTGCACGCAGGCTAAGATGCGCCGTTAGCAATACACAAAATACAGCCTTATCTTCGGAAGAAGAGGAACTGTCTTTCTTTTTTTCTCAATTTGTAAAGGAGCATATGCAGACCTGATGAAATTGTTTCGTCGATTAACTGTGCAGAGCGCCTCTAAATTCTTTTGCGGTATAAACTCTGAGTATTTCGGGTATCGCAGCTCGACAGTGCAGTGACTGAAGGCGTTTAATTTACAACGTAAACAGTCCTGCTATTGACTGACAAAAAAAAATGTATGAAATCACGGAAAAGAACAGTATTTTTTAGGTGGGTATAATTGTGACGGTCCATGAATACCGGTCTGTTTTCTAGTTTTAAACATATTTCACACAAGGTACCTTTGTTTTAAAGCAAGTCATTCTTGAACATTTTTAACGCATTCGGCCCTTAATCATAGTGGTGTGTGCTGTCTGCAGAGATAACACTAATCAGTTTTAAGCAGGGTTTTACGCATTACAGAGACCATATTTCTTATTCAACGCTTTAACGATGAAAATCAGTTTCGAGAAAATGAATTAAAGAAAATATTTAAATATCGGCAATTTTGGATAGCGTTATAATCGCTACTAAGTAATATCAATTGTCAGCGCAAAGGGTATCATGTGATGGTATAATTTACCATGACACAACAGACGGCCCGATGTTGCTGTGACAGTGTCCTCGAAGTGTCTGAACATGTGCGAATTATATAGGGCGTACTAATTTCATTTTTTTCACTTGTTTTTGCCTGTTTATCTTTATTCCTTTCTTGCTGTAGCGAAAACAAACTTTTCTTGTCCTTTTTATAAATTGCACGAAAATGCGTTGCAAAACGAAAAGAAAACTAAACAGGCCGCACGACCAGCACAAGGGATGCCCTAATCGATAGTGTCGGCGGAATTCCTTATGGCACGACTGGAAATGCGCGTGTCCTGTAAAGCGTGCTTTGCCTGCCTAACAGTCGTGCTTTGTGCCGAAGGCAACCTTCTTCTGGGAATGGGTCGTTCTGGTCTTTATAGTATGCATGTCATTCGCAGTCCCGGCACACCCCTAAAAAAAGCCGTTATCAACCAAAGGGTGCTTTCAAATAGGCGCCAAGTATTGACACAGACGTTCGTTTGCTATTTATCTGTTTCCTTCGAGGAATAAAACGAGTAAGAAAATCAGTTAGGAAAGCGGCGAAAAAGCAGCGATACCCTTGGAGAAATTCTCCCATTACCCCTCGTTCTCCTCTCAAACAAGGTATAATGTAATTTTCTATTCTTTTTCGTTCTCAGTTATTTTTTTTTTATTTTGAATATCGCTCTGCATTTCCAGTGCCCTATCACCCGTCCACACCAGAGGAGAACTTCTCTGTGGCGTCGAGTTGAAACTAAATCAGCAATGAGAGCGACGTACCAAGTTTCACGAATAGGTAACGGGGCACAAACTCGTTTACGTATGCCAAAGTTTCTATCGGTCCTTTGACACGTCTAATCACCTCTGCTTGGAAAGACTGGAAAGCGAAGTGAGCCGGCGCTCTTTGTCACGCCACGCTAGAAAGCCACGAGAAAACGGGCTCAACGCATCACGTGCCCTGCCGACCGAAAAGCTTCCGCCAAGCGTGAGCTACCGATGCCAGGACTTGGAAGCGAAGGCAGCTTCTCTCGTTTGGCTGTCAGAGAAACTTGATGCTCGCTTCACGCTTCTTGTTTTTATCTGGCGCATGTATGAAGTCACTACCGACACACTTTTGCTTTAGCCACTCTTGTCTTTCCTTGTTTCTTTGCTACACCAGTTCAAAAGCGACGCCGGCTGCTTTTAAAAGGGGACATTTCAAAACTTTTCGCGTACAACTTCAGTTTTCTGGAGCCTATGTCACTGTACGTGCATGTGACATACATGGACACGAGAAGCGAAAAATTTAGAATTTTTTTAACCAATGATCTATATTAAATTGAAAATACGCTTCACTAATTATCGACTTTTATGTGAAAAAGATATTGTACAGAAACCGTTGAGCGTACACTGGCCCGGTCCTCACTCACCTTTCGGTCTATTTTGCCTCACAACATCGAAGACAATTGTCAAACTAAACGAACCACATGTTGGGCTTGTCTCCACCTTTTATCTCTTTGTATCTCTCTCTCTCTCTCTCTCTGTCTCTCTATGTCCAATTGTGGAATTGTCGTTTTCTGTGGCTGTTGTGCTTGAAATTGTGGACTGACTGTAAGACGAGCGGCTGTATGTGAACATTGTCGTAAATGCGTGACGCGCTTTCTCATGCCGGATAGCAGGCACAACACACCACTAGGAAGCGCCGTTCGTGCGCCAACTCGAACATAGGTGTCTCCTCCGTCTTCTTGGCGCATGCACAGCCCTCTCCACAGCAAGTTCTACACACACGTGTACCTCTTCTCGTCACCGCCATTTCCGTATTCCGTCTATACACATCCCATCTACTGCATCATCGAATCCTTCCTGACTGCCCAAAGAAGCTTCGTCGTAGAAGAAAGTAGGGCGTAGAGACACGCAAAAGAGATAATAGAAACATACAACACAAACGACATCAAATTTCAATGAATGCCTAGTTTTTGCTATAGCCATGGGAATATAGGAACGAAAAAAACGAGTCTTATGGTCGAGGCTGGATATATCAATATTAGCATATGAGCACGCGCGAGCCAGCCTTCGATTATCTTGCATAAAGGAGAAACGTCATGCTTCAACAGTTATCTTTCGTGTAGACTTGCATGCGTGTCAGACGAACGATTGGCACTGCCATTTCTGAGCATGCGCAGACAAGTTTGTCTACCTTCTTTTCTGCCAAAGTGAGGCCTCTAAGTTGGTTTTCCGCGATTGTGTTATCTGATTCACACGTCACGTTCTTCTACGGTGAATCTATACCAACTAGCTAAACTTTTTTTCGGTCTCAGAAAGCCTTGCATAAAACTGTTCGCGTTTGACTCTGACGGATTCTATGGGAGCGACATCAGCCGCAAATGCGCAAAACATGACACATGATTGCGTAGCATGGTCGCAGCTGGTATGGCACTCGTTGGAGAAGCGGAATGCAAGCATGGAAGAAGTCGAGCAAGCTCTAGGGGTGGTACATTAACGCACAATGTTATTCCGAATCAGAAATGTACACTGATTACATTTAAGACACAACCTAAAGAATTTTTTTCGGCTTGTTTAATTCTCTGAAATTCGTCAGTTAAGCACCTGATATGCCGAATAATTTTGTCAAATTTCCATTTCTAATATAGAATTTTTCAAATCACACACGCGCGCGATGTTGGTGTTCGCCGTACCACCGGGTTGATTCGCTTTTCCTGCACGCTGAAAAGGCTTTCGTCAAAGTCCAACCATTCAATTCCATTTTAAATACCACCACATAAATGGTAACTCTTTGGATGCACAACTTTTCACAAGCTTCAACATTTTGGTCTAGCTGCTGCAAGTAGTCTTGGGTTCCTGTTCTTTCTTTCTTTTTTTTCAAATCTAAAACTATTGTCGTACCGATTAGTGACTCCTGTAACATAGGTTTGTTCACAAATAATTGCCATCCAATTCTATGCAGCCTCCAAAGTGCGCATGGCAGAAATTAGTGCCTTGTGTGCCCGATTGTTAATTGGCTACGCCGCACTATTACCGCGACCGAAGTACCCGCGTATGGAAGATGCTGCTGGCAGACGTCAACACATTGTACATCCACACAAGCCGCTCGGCGCTGTGCCGCCAGAGGTGCGTTGCTTCTTTCCTCGTCTTCTCTGGTCAGGCTTGCATGGAGTCATTTCTATACAAGACCAGTGAGACGTCAACGAAATCTTTCTACGACGCCGCCATTCACACTTCGCATTGTTCTGCGTCCCCAAGCGTACTGCTGCGTGTTGAAGCCCCACGACGATTGTTTACCTATTGTCTTGCCAGTGCACGGTATCCACACGTCAGCACCACCTATGATAATGCCATTTCCTTTGCTGAAACGCACATTATAGTACGCCACCGCACACATGGGGAAGGCGTTCTCTGGTTTGTGTTAAAGCCTCCTGGAACGCTATTTGCTGCAAGTTCACTTCTAACAGCATTTATCCCTTTATAAAATGGCGAGGGAATTCATTAGGCAGTCAAGGTAGCTTCTTTTTTGTTCTTGAATTGAGCAGTGGGTTAATAACGCAGAAACAGCAAGAGGATCGACCGCTGTAAAGACGTCTTAACGTCCCTAAAAGTTGTCGATTACACCCTTGTTTTTGTCTCAGAAAAAAAATGAAAATAAGAAAAGGACAACTGTAGAAGACAAGATGCCCGCGCCTATTTCAATGTTCTTTTATGCTCAGTTATTCTCAGCCTTTCTAAGCAAGCGATTGGACGGGCTACGGCTTGTAATATATCGAAAACTGGGGGAGTTGGTAGGCACTAATTATGGAAGGTTTTCAGCGCGTACACAACAAAAAAAGGCGTAAGGGCTTGTTTGTATTTCTTCCTTTACGTCTTTGTTGTGTGGGCACTGAAAACTTTCCATTATGGGCTATGGCTTCTCTCATTCTAGGATCCAGTTCTTAGTCCCTGGCAGACTAACTCAAGGTAGTTCGCCTAAACAATAGTTGGCGGCTATACGTCAACGAATATTCATATTCTGTACACATTCAGCACCGTGCCTGTATACATTCAATACACGTGTGCATTCGTGCCTCCAGGCTAACCATAAAAGTTTCCTTTTCTGTGATCCCTTTGCTGAGTTTCCTTTGCTGTGTCATGATTCAGCTCAAAAGTGCTACTCCCATTCGCGTTTCAAAGGAGCTGCTCGGCCATCAGCTCACTACAATGTCGCTTTGATAAGAAATTCACTGAAAGAAAGAGAGAAAATACAAAAGCACTCGGCGTATACCCATCGACCGCTCGAGACTTTTGAGAAGCGCCAGACTATAAAAAATTTCAAGAGGGAGACGTTAACGAGCAAGTGAGCTAGCTTGTGAGAGTCCTGATGGTGGGGGCGCAACGTCTGGAAAAAATGCATTGCGAGCTGGCGAAATACGCCGTGGGAGAAAGCGAGCAAAAAAACTAGGGTTTAATAACTTTTCTTTCTTGTTTTTTTTTTCTTAAAATTGCGAGGTCGTTGCAGTGAACGCACCCGGAGCAAATCACACGGATTGCTCAATATTCGCTTCTCAAGCTCTTCAGGCAGGCATGTCGGCATTGTTAGCAGCTCATTTGCACCATACTTTTTTCCTCGCCATAGCGGGTACTTGGGCGCAGCTGTCTTCTTCGAGAATACAGAAAGCCGCATCAACCCTTTGACTATACCAAGCTTGGGCCTAAAAACGACGGTAATCAGTGCAGTAGGCCTAACATTACGAAATGAAACCCTTCCAGTTAACATCGGTTAGTATCTGCCCACAATGCTCTAACAAGTAAATAACCACGAAGTAAATCACCACCATTTAGGCAACTAACGCATAACACCACGTGTCCATGTCTTTCTCCATGACTGGACCAATGTAGTTAGTCAGCAAATTCCTCACTGACTCAGACAGGCACCACCCCCATTTCTCCCTCTCTTTCTCTCTATTTTCTGCAAATGCACGTCGTAAATGTGGTAGAAAGAGGAGGAGGAGGATCTTTCTCACGGCAGGGTGATCTGGCCTCTCTAGATATGCTGGCAGATACCCCTTCAGGGCGTTTTATTCCAGGATACCTGGCGAACATGGATATCTTAAAATGCAGAACAAAGTAACGCGCACAGTGTGGTGTTACAGCTCGTAAGCGGGCGAGCTGTGAACATATTCCGCGCACGGCAACGCACAAGACCTCCACTCCCACGACACAACACCCTGAGATGAGAATCGCAATTTCTACGAACCATAGGCTACGTTCGTGAGATTTAAAAAAAAATCTTCTGGTGCAGTGGAGGCATCTTCTATTTGAACATCTAATATCCATGCGGAAACAACAGATCTTTCGTACTGACATGTGGAGAACCTAAACTGCTGAGTGCATCTGAAAGACATTTCGTTTTCGAACGGTAAAGAGTTTAGTACAATGCAACAAAAGACGTTCAAGATCACCTTGAGATCGCAAGTCACAAGATCACAATCACAAGATCACAGGTCAAACATTATGACGTCGCGGCAAAGCCGATCTTTTGTAGCCATGCTGGCGTACGCGTTGACTCCGGGCGGAGGCGATGCAGCCAGGAGGCCTCTGACGTGTTCAGCCCTTTTGTCACACAGGGCCAATTAATTTGCAACCACAATGATGCCTGGCCATAGCTTCTTTCAGAAGACGTCGGAGGTTTCCAGGGGTCGTCTTTCCTGGTTAGCCTGAGCTCTAAGGTATGCCGAGAAAGTCTGTCGGCCTCCTCAATACCCGCTACACCTACATGCGAAGGCATAATTGGCACTTTATAGTAAAAGCCATCCTGGTTCAGTGTTTTGAGATGGGGTAAATGAACATGTGTGCCCTTTTTCGAACCAAACTTTCGATGTAACAACTGCAGCGCAGGCTTCGTATTCGTCACTACTACAACTTGTTGAGCCCTGCATGAAAATTAAATGCAGCAAATAAGCGAGGGAAACCGAGTCGACAGGAAAAAGTTGCGAAATCTTTCACATGCGTTGCTATAAAGCCTCGTTTGGCGCAGTGATTGCAGGGAAGGGGCGCGTGTGTTCGTACAGCGATATACCCAGTATGCAGCGCAATTTGCTACTGTTCTCCAATGAACAGATTTAGCATAGCATGGTTCACTGGCACTGCACCCTACCTTAATAGGGCAAAGTAAAGGGCGCATGCGCAGTATATCGTGCTTCCGCTGCGGCACCGTACCCGCTTCCAGGAAGAGTCAGACGCAGCGCGTCACGTATAGCAGGTCTGAGCTCGGACTGCCTAAAACACTTCAACATTCTGGGCCTTGCTGTAAGAAAATAAGGGATGCAAAGACCGAAATAGCTTTTCACTTACAGAGTCGCGCAGACATAGTGGTACAAGGTAGCTCGTTTAAACGATGGTAAATTTTCGCACCAACGGACTTAAAACGCTTCGCTTTTTCCCAACTCAAAAGTGCCCAGCCATTTCACTCCCCGTATTCACCTCCAAACTTGTGTTGGACGCTGCCACGCGTGTCATTTTAAAGGTCCCTACTACGGCGCCATTTGACAAAGGGTCAAGCGCAGAGAACACCTCCGCGCTACACGTATAATAATGTGCAGCGCGCCCTTCACGCAACGCCAAAATCAAACGATGCGTGAAGTCCGGTACACGTCGTCGGCCTGCCGGCTGATGCACATTCTTTATGATGCGGCAAAATGCAGCAGTCGCGTGCGCTCGGACTGCGTCACTGGCAGTCCAGACCGGCTGTTGTCACATGGATGATATTTTGTGCCCATCTTGTGGGAGTAGTGGGCTGACCGCGTGTTTCTAGTTGACCGGCCTCAACCAACCGCACTGTCCTCTTGGAACTTCCGCTGGCGAGTGAACTACGAACGTATGTAAGTTTGGGTAGGTTGACGTTCCGTTGAACTTCTCAACGCACGAAATACACGGGGACAAAAAAAAAAACACCGTATACAGCTTTCTTGTTACCTCTGTGCATTTTTCACAGGAGTAAGTTAAATAAATAGTCACCTATGTATACCATATCGAAACTTGTCGTAGTAGCTTAGCACGTAAGGTGTCCCGCTGCTAAGATCAAGGGCGCGGGTTCGATTCCCGGCCACGGCCGCCGTATTTTTGCAGAGGTGAAATGCAAGAACACCCGTGTACTATAGGTACACGTTAAAGAACTCCAAGTGGTTGAAATTAATTCGCAGTACCCCACTACGGCGTGCCTTTCAACCATATCATGGTTTTGGCAGGTAAAACCCCAGCTATTATTATTTTCATACAATATCGAAGGCTAGATCGTCTAGTGGGCTGCAGTTTTGCGTAACTTAATGTAGCGAAAATAATCAAAATGATCACTTGCAAAATGTGAATGCGATTAGTGCCCATTTCGGTACTTTTGTTACCGCAACCCAGAGATCGAAATATATGAATTGTTCCTTCTTGCCTTTTCTCTGCCTCTCTTTACCATGGAGAAGTTTTTAAGAGATTGATCGCGGCAGGTATCACTATTCTACCTGCCTTAAAGGGGTGGTGCCATCAAATTTCGAGGCTATAACAAGCCTGTTGTGGGTTTCCTCTGTATGCAAGGTCATTCCACACGAAGGGTCGGACACAGCAAACGTTTAGAATATATTTTAATTCACTTCCAAAGTGTACCTAAATGCTCATTCTCCCGATCGAAACCCATCGCTAGCGCGCCAACAGTGACGTAGATCTGTAGGATGGGCAACGAAAGTTGTAGTGACGTCACACCAAATCTGCTGTAGTAACGTGAGTGACCTCCGGACCTCCGCCACTTCCGCAACGTACGTACCGGCTGTAATGAGCTAGAATACATTCTAGTTCACTGTAGTCCCGGCAAAGCATCGGTTGCTACATCACTCCCCGAGTTTCGATCGCTTCCTGGCTATGTGCGTCACAGCCTTGTGTGGTCACGTGACCACGCCTCCTACACTTCTACGTCACTGCCCAACCTCGGCGCCCAGAAACCGAAACCGAAAGTTGTCTAAATCAAAAGGCGATATTAAGCTATTTAGCGAGAATACATGAATCTTGGTGCGTGCATCATGCTTCCTGGAGCTATAGGAAACGCTTACAGCAAAGAATGCGCAAGCCACAAATTTGGTGGCACCACCCCTTTAAGATATCACCGAGGTGAAAGCGGTGGATATCACTGGCCAATAAAATCAGATCATTTGCTTCTGTACTCATGGCGTAATTGCAAAAAGAATTTTTCAGTATACAATTAGGACAAATTCCATACCTCCTACCAGTTTCAATATTTATGCAATGTGTCCCAACGAACTCGGGCTAATTGAATTTTTTAAAAAGAGCATCGAAGCACGAATACGCCACCAATGGCGAGTTTAGTAGTAGCCTAGCGAATACTGGTAAATATATTTGTTAATGCTACCTTAATTGGGGAAGTGTAATTGCAAAAGTAATTAAACTTCCAGAACTGCGGCATTTCGGATGCCTAATTCGGTATCGCTTTCGAAAACATCATGCTCGATACATTATTTCTAATTACTGTTTCTGCGTTTCATATGTGTGGCGCAAAGTTCGAAGATGCCGGCGTGGCAGCCAATGAAAATATAGGTGCCTCTCAGACACAACGCGAGTATCCTAATCTGATCAAACTGAAGCATAAAGGTGCGAGAGAAGTAAATCGCCGCAGTAGGTTTCACCCATGAAGCAAAAATAATGAAAGAGAGGAGGAGAGACCGAAGCACCTGTCACGCTCTCATGAAGGTGTTCCATCTCAGGCATTTTTGACATGTCCAGTGCACGACACTACTCTGACCACACCCCGCAGGCGTAGATGACATAATTCAAATAAATACAAAGACAAAGCTTTGCATTTGCTAAACGAATCTGTACTACACAGCCACTGCTGCTGCTTATTTTTTAAGCTTTCGATGACTACAGAGAATCCTTAACCGATTTTCTAGATCTCGTAGTGCTTGTTGCATTATTTCATATTACTACTTCACTAAGTACCGTGTCTCAGCTTACAATAATAAATTATGAATGATTCACATTCAGCTGTTGCAAAACTATGTAAACGTCACTGGAGAGGCGAAGACACAAAGAACGGAAAGTAAAAAGAGAAGAAATCTCTCCTAGGGTAGTGTGCTTCCCGAAAAAGCCTAGTGTTTATTTACTAAAGCGAACACGCGCAAGAAGTGCGTGAATTAACGCTGCTTCCGCAAGTAAGTGTACTGGTGTAGTTACTGTATGTTTCTTTGTGCACAGTAATAGGTTTAGGTCTCGTCAAACCCAGCTAACACCCGCCGTGGTAGTCTAGTGGTTGTGATACTCGGCTGCTGTACCGAAGGTCGCGGGATCGAAACCCGGCCAGGGCGGCCGCATTTCAATGAAGGCAAAATGCTTGAGGCCCGTGTGCTTAGATTTAGGTGCACACTAAACATCACCTGGTTGTCGAAACTTCCGGAGCCCTCCACTACAGCGTCTCTCAAAATCATAGCTTGGCTTTGGGACGTAAAACCCCCAAAATTATTAATTTCAACCAAGATAAGATTTTCTTCGTCGGAGACATTTCATACCACCCACTGCAGGCTTATAAACCGCGAAATATTGGGCGCGTTCCAGAGCCTCCATAACGTTGCGTCACCATTTTAGTTTCTGTGAACAGATTTTGAACTCGTTTGCTAGGGGTGCAAACAAATATTACATCTATAGTCACGCATGGCTGCTGAAGAAATTCAAAGACGCTATTCTAATTTACACGTATGCTGAATATATGTGTTACAAAACAACTACAAGAATAATTGGGACTATAAGTAGCGCAAGAGATTCGACACATTCACAAGAGAGGGTATAGGACAAGAGCATGTGAATTACTCGAAAATTTTTTTCGATGCCTGTAGTTACACGTATGCCTAACACACTCGACCATGAAGGAGTCCTACAATAATAATGCCGGGCGAATTCTTTCATTACCAGGCCAAATGCGTACCCTACTGCATTACTTTCACGCTTTACTGTATACCTATATTATCGAAGTTTCTTGATTCATGCGCACAGCATCCTGCAGAGTACAACCTTCTCCTTGATCCGTTGTGCTCTCGCTTCGCAATAGATGTTAGGATACACCGTTACGCAGCTAAACGCGCATTCAACGACAACTACACGCAATGTTTTTGATGTGCAGATATAGACAACGGGATGAGGCACTTTTGTTACATCAAATGTGCAACAACCGTCGACAAAACGACAACGTTGGCGCAATAGTCGTTGTCATAAGGCCAAAGAGCAGTATATTCGAGAACGTACGAGTTAAGAGAAAGAAATTTGTTTCCCGTATGAAGGGGGGAAGGGGGGGGGCTACATTAATTCTGTCCTTGTTTGTTCGCGCGCGAACGTAACAAGCGAGACTGCCAATGCAAATCTGCCGATGGTAGAGCGAAGCACGCGGTTACAAAACAAAACAAAAGAAAAACGCCCAGATGGAGAGAGGGAGAAAGAGGGGGAAAAAATGACCGAAAGGCACCGAGCCGTCGCTGCTTCTCTTTTTTTCGGCTACCGTTGTCTTATCAGCAGTCTCCCCTTTCGCGGTGATAAAACGCAGGCGCCCTCTTCACGGGACGAAAATTTACGCCTCGTCAATTTTCGCTGGTCGTTATCATTGCGCCCAGGCCCCTCTGGCGTGCCGCGGCGCTCGCCGCCCCTTCCCCTCTTTTTATTTTTACTCTCGCTTTATTTTGTTGGTGTCGCCGGTCTGTCGTTTAGTAGCTAGCGTTTTCTTGGCGGCGGACGGCATGCACGGCGTGCCTGGTAGAGTGAAGCGCACCCTCGCCGACACGTACCGTCACCGACCACGGGCCCCGGTCCGGTTGGCTATCGCCCGGAGCAGTATTCCGTGTAGTCGCCAGGCGCTAGACGCCATAGAGCAGACCAGCCGGCCTGACGTGACTGTTATAGTATGCGTATACCGCTGTCGCGCTCTCTTTCTCTCTTCTTTCTCGTGCCGCAGCACTGTTGCTGTGCTGGGTTTCTCGTGGCACCGACGTGCTCTTTTGAAACGCGCCACTGAGGCAGAAAGGCGAGCCATTCGCACGGTGGACATCGAGTGGATCGAGCCGCGCGAAAGAATCCGGCATAGCGTCATCGTCGCTGCACGAGCATCCCCTGATAGCGGACCCTGATACTTCTTTTTTAGTATTTATTTATTCGTTTTAGCACACGGAGGAAGGAGTTTCAAGGCCGAAGGTCAGCCCTTACGGGAAAAGCAAAGCTCAGCCATGCGTACCCAAACAGCCCGGCCATCTCACCCTACCGCCCCTTTTCTTTCTTAGCCCGCATCACGTTACGGTTCTCGTTATTATCGCCCTTTTCGTGCTTTTTTATGCACCACTGTTCCCGTCCTCCCTGCGTGTGACCCTTTAGCGTCTGTCGCTTTCTATTTATTTTTTCACGTTTGCTACTGCTCCTGTCTTCTCTATTTTGTCTTTTTGTTTCCTTTTGGGAAACCAGTGTCAGCTTTTATGCGCTCATAAATCCAAAGATAAATGGCTCGTGTTTTTTTTTTCCATTTTTTTATGGCTTCCACTCTTTCATATCCCGTTTTTGTAGTAGCACCCCTCCTCCAACCCGTATTCGCGTTGCTTCTTCTTAGCATGATGTTAATTCATTGTTGTTGTGCATGTATATAGGTGTCATCTGCGATTTCTTCAAGCACGCTTGGCGCAATGCACGGTACCTTAAAAGGTTTTTTCAGAAGCAAGTGTTTATCTTCTGAGGTAGATTTGCAGTTATCAAAATCAGGTGGTATTACGATAAACTTCTGTGAGTAGGCGGAAAAGTGGAATAAGTGTTTTTTTTTTTTAATCCTGGAGTACTGCAATAACCCCTATTTTAATACCCCTCTTGAAATTTGAGCCATATGCGTCAGTTAACGCGAGCGTACAGAAATGTCTGCGCAATTTGTGACACGATAAATTAGTCGTTTCACGTTGTTATGAATATTGGGCGTATTTACATCACAAGGATGTTGAACTTGGACAGGTAGCGTGTATACAGACAGAATACAAGGCGAAATCAGAACGCTAAACGCAGGAACTGTTGTGCAATACCATTTGCACAATAAGCCAAATCATTTTTATCGTATTATTGTACTTCAAATCAAAAACATGAAAATAACATTAAGTATGAGAAAAAGATTGTCGTCCAGTTTATATTACATTGGCAGGGATATATGTATCCTAGTGGAAACGATGAAAGAATGGGCAGAATCCTAGAGGAATGGAATACTCTTTATTCACACGGCCGGGGCAATGACCAGCTGGTCTTTGGTCGTTGCATATCTCTGTCACAGGCATTCTAAATCTACGCATATCTGGGGGACTATGAACTGATTCGGGCGTCGTGCGCGTTCTGACATGCTTTAGATGTTCGTTTCGTTTCCTTAATATCGGTTAAACCAAACCTCGGTTATTTTTGAGGCCCCACTCTGTTCTCACATAATTCTGGCAATTCAGCGGGGATTTACGTGCACGTTAGAGAAGCCCAGGTGGTCGAAATTTCCGAAGCCCTCCACTACGGCGTCCCTTCTAATCGTATCGTGGCTTTGGGAGGTTAAACCCCAACAATTATTTTTGCTAATTCAACATGCTGGCAAATTTTCATTGTTAAAAATATTATTACAGTGCACATGTGCCAGGCAATTAGGGCTCATGGACAACAAAGGCACGGCGTTTGCGCACACAACGGAAAGAGCGCAGCACATCACGCTTGCAGGGAAAAATGCCTTGCGCGCGTGCACGTTCCTTCACCATTGTCTTCCTTAAAAGGCGCTGATACAGCGTTCATGCGACGCTAGCGCCGTATTATTAATCGCGTTGATTGCATTATCGCGTTTTATACGAGCTGCAATGAGTGAACCATGACTGGACCGACGCTCTCGAGAGAAAGTGGAGCGGGCTCCGCCGTTCCGCCAGTGCGCATACCCCCGGGCCCACTGAGCAAGCCATCGCACCATTACAAAGCAATGGCCGCGGCACGCCATGACGGACCATGCATGCTGCGATATAGAGGCAAGGGGACATGTGCATTGTTAGAATGGCGTTGTTGTGTATACACTCATAGTTTATCACCATTCGAAAGCTACTTCTCTCTACAATGCATGAGAGTTTAGGCATGTTAAGAAATAAATTGCTGGGAAGGGCTAAAAATTTCCAGCCTAGCGGAAATGGAACTGGAGATAATTTAATACAGTATATATTTAGGCAGTACTAACGTAAATATTGGATTATAACAGTCATTAATAATAAATTTGGGGGTTTGAAGCGCCAAAACTACATTATGATAGTGAGGCCTCTGGAATATTCGACCACCGGCTTTGAAAGTTATAGTACGTATTTGGCAAACAGAGCCAAACCATGCAGAGATGACTCCTGTCCGCAGCTATAGTTATTATGAATTAGCGCATGTAATCTTGCGGATTCCCAAAATGCTAATGTACGAAGCGTTTCTTATTGTTAAATAAACTTTGTTGCAGAGGTATTCTCCATTAGGCGTAACTGCTTATTTTTGCACATCCATCATTTTTATTTTTAACACATGTTAGATTGGTGTACTAAGTGTTCATGATAGGAAAAGTGCTATTAGAACGGAGAATCGGCAGCGTTTCTTCTGTGTTCATACGACGTTACAATCGCGCTTTTCCCGTCATGAACTAATATCAACACGCCTAAATGGCAGTTATTCAAAATGTAACGTATGTATATGGAGGTTATACTAATATTCATTTGTCTATGGTAATATTTTACAGTATGGTGTTACGTCGCGAAGCACGAGGACGCGGGTTTGAGTCACTGCCCAGAGAGAGATAAGATTCTTTAATGAAATGCCCGGAGAGGTTAGCCTGGTTTGTCGCCTGGCTTGCTACTCCAGGTGTCGGGTGATTATGGTATATACAATCATCACATATACACCATATACACACAAATAGTACATACAGTCACAAACACACATATATACATAAGAAGAGTCCTTCACAGGCTTTGGTTAAGCTGAGTGTTCCTCAAAAACGCGAACAGCGCTTTTGTGCTGCGCATCGCACAACTGTTGTCTTGCCACGGGCCGAGAAGGTGCCGCAGCTCCAAGCTCGTGCCGCGTTGCACATGAAGTGCCTCCTTCAGAATCTGTCGTTCTGCGTCGTAATGGGAACAGTCTCAGAGTACGTGCTTTAGGTCTTCCCGAGTGTTACATGAGGTGCACGTGGGTGAGTGCGACTGCCTGATCTTGTGCTTGAAGTATTTCGTGTAGGCAACGTCGAGTCTCAGCCGGTGAATGCAAGTTTCATCTTGTCTGGTTAATCCCTGCGGCACATGAAAGCTACACGTCGGGTCTATTCTGTGCAGCGGTCCGTACTGGTTGTTCGCATCGCTCCATATTGTTCTCTGCAGATTACGCGCGAGCGCAGACACCAGAATCGCTGCGTCTTTTCTTGAAAAAGGAATTTCAATTTCCTCAGATGCTGTGTCATGCGCAGCAGTATATGGGAGAAATGCAAAAACACCTTTGTGCTTAGATGCCGGAAGTGCGGCTAACTCGTAATCATATCGTGGTTTTGGCAGGCAAGACCACAGAATAGATTAAATTTAAGGGTTAATAGTTGAGAAAGTTAGAAAAGTCGCAACAGCGGCACTGTCAGCGACGCGGTAGTGGTGATCTTCGGATTAAGTGCATCCACGTCGAGATCTTTGCGTGCACCTAATGAGCTCTACACAAACGTTCTTGCGCCCAGGCCCCGGCCATTATCATGCTCTCGCCGCCCCTGAAAGGCGAACAAGCTACCTAGCATGAAATAGCAGAAAGCCTTGTACACTATAGTAAACTACTGCTGAGCTTAAAAAACAGGATGGCACTGCTTTTACGAGAGCAAGCAACGGTATACCTGATACCTTATTTGAGACTAATAAGAAAGCAGTTTGGGAGGTCATGCATGTAATTTGTAGAGCGGTTTTGTTAGTGCGCCCTTTAATGGGTGAGAAGAAAAAGGTGACGCATTCGCGGAATACAAAGAGTTAAGTAGTGTGATGTGATCAGGGAACTTCAGACGCAGGAGACGCAGGAGTCTGGTGACGCCGGACAGGTTTGTTGGCCGATCACCGGTGAGGCCTTTGTCCAATACAGTGTGTGCAGAAAGTAAGCCACTGAGAACAATAATTTGTCGCACGTCCATCGTGGTATGCTTGCGAAAAATCAGCAAGTCCTTTCAGTGTGTATAGGGCAATCGATTAATTCTTGAAAAAACACGGTACACGGAATCCTATAGATAACGTAAAGAATTATATATTGTTTCGCATAGAAAGCAAATCATTGAGAGCTATAGAAAAAAAATTGCTGGAAGTGAGGCTCTTGTATTTCTGGACACTTTAAATTGCGTCAATCATTCGCATATAGTGATCGAGCTAGCGTTTTGTCGGGCGCCCAAGGTCATCCACAGACAGAGCTCACTGGATAAGCGCGGGCCTTATCGTACTCACAACGCTGGTTTGATGAAGGGCGCCGGCGGCGGTTGTGTCATCTGCAGTAAGGATCCCGCCTTATTTTCCACAAGCAAACATCCATGCTACCAGCCCACTTCTTTCGAAAAAAAAAAGAACTTGAAGTGCGATGGTCCTTCAAAACTCCAAAATGTCCAACCCTGTGTGTTTAAAGACAGTGCGCATCAAGCCACCGGTCTCCACCCGGGCATCCTCAGCAGACGACATTTACGTCTGGCCTACGGCACTGGCAACTAGCAAAATGCACTGGCCACGCATGCGACATCACCTCCAGGAAAGAAAGGAAACTTGGACGACGTAATTTGCTGTCGCAATTAAACAAAACAGGAAATGTTGAAGCTGTGTAGTAGTGGTTCAGGAAAAAGAGGGATACTTACTAAAATATATGTAATCGCTTCTTTCCTTACATGAATTGCACTGTGATAGGGAAAAAACGATATCTGCAAAGGCCTAAAAATTTTTACCTGTGGATTCGAACACGGGAGAATTACGTTCACTACGTTGAACTCGCCAGCAATTCGACCTCTCTCTGAATTGCTAACACGTATAGAGTTAATACGTGGGAAGGCTACCGCTATGTACAGTAAAGCAAAACAGATAGAACATCAAAGCGGAGAAAAATCTGGATAAAAGGACGAAACCATGGTATTCATGCACCATTTAACCATTGCTCTTCAGTGAAAAGAAAGCAGTCTCAAATGGTCGTTCATCGGGTTTCTAAATGTTTCGCACTCATTTGGCGAAACTGCTGACCTTATTATTGTCGTTGCTGCTGCTGTTGTCAGAGCTCTGTTTTTGCGCATCTAAAATACCGTAGAGGCATGTCGTTGTGGCAGGACACTCTTCTGTGTGATCCCGCGTTCGGCACGCCGAGGTGAAAATGCATTCGGACTTAAACCGGAAAGAAATTCCATATCCTGCTATTCGCAAATCATTTTAGAATACGGAACCTTTACTGGTTTTCGATTGCGTAAGGAATTTCACACAATTTTCGCTAGATTTGAGGCGGGAAATCATGCTTTTGAACCCGCTTTTCTTGTTCTGCCCGCGAAGCAGTGACAAAAGCAATGATGTAATCTGTATGTGCATGAGTCATGAGATGCGTTGCAGAACCCGCTAACGCAATCTTCTACTCGAGATGCGCGTGTGGGGCAACGAAGCAGGAAACCAGGTGTCGGAGAAAACGGAAACTTGCACATCGCGAACACACGAATTGGCTGCCTACGCGTGATCTGTTTTGTTTATCTTGTTTTATGTAACCGTTACATTGCGACCCATTTCATCTGGCAGGTTAGGCCGGCATGCGAAGAAAAAAAAGCGGTGTCATTTCCACGCATCGGTGAAATTCCGCGTTCCAGAAAAGCTTGAGAGAAAAGACATTAGCAAGTCGAGTAGAATCGCATCAGAAGGGAATGGTAGTAGGAAGGATATTATCGAACACAGCACGAGTAATATTTTAGCATGACGCCTCTGAGCTATATATCACTGTTTATATAGACGACCTCGCTTAGGTGCTTATACTTTCAGTAACTGTGGCTCTGAAAAAGACCAAAATGAAAAATGTTACGCCTTTTTCTAGGTCCAAACAAAAACACAGGAATTGTGTTCCCTATATACCAGCTCTATTTATTAGACCCCCCCCAAAAAGGGAGCTTTATGACTCCCCCCCCCCCTCTTTCTCATCCTAAGTTCGTGCGATAGCCAATGCATCTCCAGTGTCCCTTTTCTTGTCCCTGCAATAAGTTCTCCAGTTGAAGTTGCACCCATAACAAACGGAGCGCATCTTGAAATCAGAACCAATGGCTTGTGTCTGAAGTAGCTGTATTTGATATGGTTAAGAACGCATTTGTGAGCACTTTAGGTATGTTGCTGATTCATTTTCATGCCCGTTTTTTAGCTCCGATAACTGCGGTGCATAGTCGGGTCCTTTTTTTTTTTTTGCTTTTTAGTGTAGTGTTTACAATGTCTATGGAGCACTGTAAATGTGAGAGAATACCTGCGTCTAGCAGCTGGGGCGGAGAACAGGCGGGGTAATTTATGAATGATGACACATGCAGATAATTAATGAGCGGCCCTTTTCAAAGATACCTAAAATTGTAAGCTGGGAGGAAGCACAGAATTTCAAAAAGAGTGAGAAAGAGAGGAAAATAAGCAACTTGCAAGTGTCAGTCATTAACAATTTCCTCATTTTGTGTTGGTGAGTCACATGTGTCTTTCTTACAAAGGAGAGAGACAGATTGCAGACAGATTTCATAATTTGACGTAGGACGGCTTCTGGAAGGACGCCTTGCTTCTTTTCATTTATGTAGTGCAGTCTTCAGTGTCTGCACACTTATAACCAACTTTACTTTGTAAATTTTGCATGGTAGCGCTTTCAAGCCTAATTGTATCACTAAGTGGTTTTCACTTTCAACTTAAGTGGGTGTCAAAGGGGGTAGGTAGACGTACGAGAAAGGAACTCTATTATGCCTAACGTTTCTGCTGTGCACGGCCTTCGTCGCAGTATTAAAAATCACAAGGCTGCTTCTATATGGGCCACTGAAAAGGCACTTTCAATCGAAATGGCGATTAGAATAGCGCCTGTATTCTCAGAACCAACAACAGCGGCAACATGTTTTGATACGCTAACAACAAATGACGATGTCAGTGTAGCATAAATCAAAGTGCGAGCACGTGGTATATGCACATCTAATCCTCAAAGTAGCGAGGCACTGATCAAGCCGCGAGATAGAAGCATAAGGTATTATAGACAAAAGGCGCGTCAAAACGAATATTGTAGGCACATGTACTGCACACTGAGGTATTGAAGAAACTGCGAACAAATTTCCCCGAGTCACTGAGATCGCTAAACAGACAAGGGAACAGAAACTTCAATAATATCTTATGTGGAGTATAACTGCAAATACAAAGCCTTGTACGTACTAGACCCATTCACCCCCTTCCCCCCCCCCTTTTTTTTTTCTCGAGTCCTTGTTGTTTGTTTGCGTTCATGTGTAATATATATTTATATATATTCACCGCTAGATGACGCTGCGTCTCCAAAAGAAGCGTGAATGAAAGAGGAGCCCGGCGGTGACAATGTGATGTTCTGGAACAAAGCCTGAATGCTAATCGCATTAACATCGGCGCTGGCCCTGAGACAGTTACTCCTGGAATTTCGTTTAGGGCGTTAAATTATTTCTGACACTCGAAGCGCATTCAGGTCGTCCGTGTCACCAATGCCACCGTCGCGCGGTCCCGGTTGCGATTGCGCGTATACACCGCCCTCGAACGGTGCGTTGGAGGTCATGTGATATGCATGCTTCGGGTGCTAAGCCGAAATGTGAGCCGATAAGGCTGGTGCCTTTATGCACGTGGTCTTCCCACGTGCCCGTCACTCAAGGCCACATAATCGGCTGAGTTTTGAAGGCGCGGCACATTTGAAATGGCAAAAAAACTGGTAATGCAGCATGCGCGATTGGTTTTGGTAACCACGTGCGTTAGCCGCGCCGTGCTCTTCATCAAGCTAACATGGCCGCTGCTAATACAGCTCGTTGTCATCGAGTGCACTCTGTCGTTGTGTATCTCTATGGAAACGTGACACCGCGGTTATTTAGCTAGTAAGCGAATATATCTGCAATGTAACTTGGGGTGCTATTGTGGACACCGTGAAATTCTGCTATGGCGTCATTTTAAGCCAATCAAAAAGGCCATAGGCAGCCCTCTGGGCCAATTAGAGTTGACCACTGGCGAATTTAACGATATGGCGGAGTTTGATAATTTCCAGAATACCACCCTGCTCTAAGTCCAACGAGCTTTGCTTCCTGTTATATATATATATATATATATATATATATATATATATATATATATATATATATATATATATATATATAGTGTGGTCGCGCCGTGACTGCTTTGTCTTTCAGACAAAACTGCTGCTTTGTTTTCCTCACTTGGGATTCCTGTAAAATATGCGTCTGCATGCGGGTGCGTTACCGCTAGAATAGTCGTGCCTTTTTGCGGCCGTGAATTAATTTCGGGGCAACGGAACACATCGATAAGCGTTCTCGTTTAGAAAACATTTCATGGTTCAGAAGCGCCAGCTTAATGAATTGCGGTAGCTGGTCGATTATATATGCAGAGGGCAGGCTTCAGAGACGGGATAAAAGAAAAAAAAAAGAACGTTAAGCAGACGGAGTAATAGAGACAATAGCCAGACACGCTTCTCATTTCGTTATGTGTGTGGTTGTTGCAAGTTGTGCGATTAGTATTTTTTGGGAAGTGGGAGGAAGATTCCGACCAGTGTTTTAAGCAACTATAAATTTGTTTTAGGTGCTGCTATCTTGTAGTGCTGAATAATCTATGGTGACATTTTCGTGGGTTTTCCAAGTAGAATGGGTAATCTGAGCTGACATTATTTGCCTCCCTAAACTCTCTTTTTACCACCCACATGTACTGCATATACGTTGCTTGCCGCTTCCCGACGTGATTCGTCTTTTAACATGGTAACACCGATCAGCGATAGCTGGCTGCCTGTGCGTTGCCATTTTCTCCATAATCTTCTCGAACATCGCAGCCAGGGGACAATGTTTGCTTTCTTTGGCACAGGCAGGCTGCCTAATTGGCATTGTGTTTGTGCTTGGTCGCTCAGCCAGCGACACGCTTCTTTTGATGGTCGCTCGTATCGCGGCTTATTGGATTAAGCACACGATCAGCTGCGCTACGCCGCCAGTTTTGCGGCGAATCTGCGACGCGTCAGCCGCTGAGGCGGCGTAAACCGCCCATATCAGCAGCTGCCGATCGACGTGTACTGCCGCTGCAGGAAAGTTTAGAGGCCGTATACTCGGGGGCTTACGGTCGCTATCTGTGTGTAGCCGTTCTTTTGCGGCGCCGCGTGAGCCGGTGATTCTATCCTCATGGCTCTCCTGGTGCCGCCTACACGCTATTGTCGGGAGAAAGATATCGCTACTGCCAGAGTCTGCAGGAGTCCATCTCAATTTTATTCACCGCTGGGCACGTGGTCGTTGTTCGAGGCTTCGCGCATCCGCTCTGCGGGCGTTTCTCAGCCACGGCCAGGAATGGACGCCGATAACGGACGTCCTGCTCGCGTACGCCAGTGCCCCCACCGAAGTAAGACTCTTCGCTCGGATGTGGCCGTGCAGGGATGCACTGCCGACCAGCGTCAGGAAGGAAGTGCCATTACGTGTGCAGTAGCACAGCCGACCCCGGTTCCACCACAGTGCGGTTATCGTTCCGTAGGCTGGTAGTGAGTAGGGGCGTCGCAGCGTATACGGCAAGGTCAAACTGGTTGCACACTGAAATTCATGTCAGGCCTAACATTGTCCATCTGCCACATGAAAATAACAGGAAACGTTGTGCTGGATAAATGTTCTTTATATAGACACGGCCGTAAAGTGGGGTGATCGGAAGAGCTTGTTTTCTCGCCGAATAAAATAAGACAAATATTAGTGGTTGGCTGGCTCATTCAGCTAAGTTCCTGCGTTCATGCTGCTGAATCAATGAGGGTAAATGAAAAAAAAAATAACATTGCATGGTGTTCTGGAACTTGTGAAATTTTTTTTTTATTTGTTCGATTCAGATTGGTATACCGTCGTCTGTGCTAGTATATATGTTCGAGAATGGCCGAGAATGCTTTGATAGAGATGCAACTTACAATGTATTACATACGTATTTCTACCTATTCTGCATAAGGATAGAACCTGATGAAATATTAACGCTGCAACTTTTTAATTACGTTCTTTACTGGCCGCCTTAAAGAGCATTTGTCCGTTTTAAAGGTGGGCAACTTTGAACACAATGCACGACGTTTCGGTTCTCTCTTCTGTGTCTGAAGAGTATAGTATATTGAATTGAGTTATCTGAAGTAAAACCAAATGTAAAAAAATAGCGCTGCTTGCATGACAATGTCGCGCAAGGCTGAGTCCCAGTAGAGCTGGTGGGCTGGTGGTGGACAAATCGGCGCACCTGTTCTGGGAGCGAAGAGGAGGAGGATGAAGATGAATAGTATAACTAAGTGAGCGAGTACCGGTTCATGAAGATGATGGTTTTTCTACGCCACACGGCAAACTATACTAGCTGCACTGTACTATACATGGCTATACTTTCTCTCTCTCTCTCACTTTTTTCTATCATCTTTTTTGTGTATGACGCTTTCTATCTCTTTTTCTCTCAGTATATTTCTTCCTCTGTCTTTCTGTCTTCTTCTCTCTTTGTTCCTTTTCTATGTCTTTGTTTCTATATCCCTCTCCGTGTGTACTCGGTCTCTCGCCTTCTATTTTTTTTTCTCGGCTCTTCCCTTTCTTTCTATCTATTTCTCTGTTTCTATTTATTTATATCTCTCTGTCTCTCTCTGCTTGTTCTCCCCTCCTCGTTACCCTTCCCTTAATCCTCAAATCCCCCCTCCTCACCCTCTCTTTCCTTTCCCACCACCTTACTGTACTATACTATACAAGGCTCTGCTCTGCGGTGCTTGCACTCTCGGCCTTTAGTACCAATGCCCGACCCTCTAGCCACTGGGCGAAAGGTGCATGCATCATCACGTTTAATAGAACGCCTTTAAGAATGTTCCGCGTGCATTCAAGCTCATTCGGACGCTTGGCGCGTTTTCCCCAACGCTGACGGATTTTCATCGAGTCAATTTAATGCTCTTCGCAATGAAAAATTATAACTGACACTAGCAAATCTTTATTATATCGTTCGTTTGTGTGATTTGTGAGTAAATACTGGCAAAGGCTCATATAAAAGGTGACGTCTGGAACGACCATGTTACGCGCAAAAAGTAGCGATAACATCTACACGTACACGTGCTCATAAACTGGGATTTCATCACCGGTTTCCTGGCGCTCGAGCAAGTATAATTGCGCTTATTCAAGCCGCGCTGTAGGTCGTCCTAGATTGATTTGCAATTCACAATATACAGCAGCTTCGGAGAAATCGGTTAAGCGATGTACTGCAATCGGCCTTACTTTGGCATCTTGCTCGATTGGCGCACACTCTAAACCTTTGGATGGCGAAAAAAAAAAAAATGCTGAATAATGGATGACTTGCTTCCTTTCAGTATTGCATTTCCTGAAAAAATTACGCTGTTTTCGAAAGTGATTTCAACCGGTCTCTATGAGCTCGCGTTGTTGGCCTCGGGCAGGTTCACGTGATTGAAAGTACCGTCACAATCGTTTTGTACAAACCAAAACAAGGTACACGTCACTAAGAACACGAATGCATTCTGCAGCATCCTTCGCTTTCTTATTTCCGCATCGCGTTGTTTCTCTTCATACGGAAAACTTTTGCGCAAACTAAAAATGAGTTTCTTTCGTGCCGAAAATTGAAAAAGAAATCTGTGGACACCTTCATCGACTGTTGTTCCGCTTCATCAACCTCGCGCCTTTTGTTCTCTAATTTGCTATTCATGCCTTCTTCGATAGAGGAGTAGGCAAGCAATTATCCAGCTTGCCTGCGGCGAATACACACGTCGCTTGGCCTTAACTGTGTTCATTAGCTGCGATTATACTATATAAAGAGAGTGCATGGTACGACAACGAGGCTTTGTTTCGCTCGTTGCTCACACTTTCCCTTTCAATGAAGAGAATTGCTGTCACCCTCATTATAGTGTGACTGTTATTTTTGCGCTATATGGCTGGTAGAATCGGCTAAAAGTGCGTAGTTCAGTTTCATGAGCGACACTTTTAAACTAATAAAAAAACATCCTTTCTCTGTTTTTTTTTGTTTTTTTTTTTTGTTACGTAAGCTGCAGTGCCGTGTTTCGGTGGGGAAGAGGTCTTCTCTGCGCGTATGTATGCCCGCGTATGTTTGTATGTGTGCGTGTGTGTACACACGAATATCGGGACACTCACCCCCCCCCCCCCTTCCCGTTTCCTCTGGCTACTCCTACCAAGCTTGACAAGTTGCAAAAACATCCATTATCAGTAACATTGTTGTAGGACACAAAAGGCGTAACAGTGCGCAACTGCGGTCGATCGGTCTGTCTGTCTAGGTGTTTACTGCGGGTGACATTAGCATGGCAATATGGTCCAGCAATCTGGGCCAACAATTGCATATGTTTCACAGTTGAGGAATCTCCTACCGATGGCCAATAAGCCCAATGGCACGTATTTAGATTGACTAGAAGGCGGGCGAACCTCTTACGAACTCACAAACACTTGGAAATCCCCTTGTTTGTATGTCGTCAAGCAGCGTCTTCCGCTTGAAAATGAAGTGCCGGCAGGTCCAAATGAAGTGTCTCACGTGGTCGTTCTTTTTTTTTTTTCACACTCCGTGCACGACGGAGAGATTTGCATGCTCAAGCTGCAGGATATGCTCCAATTGCGTTCTTATACTAACCTTAGAATGGCTTCTAATCAGTAAAGACCCTTGACCGCACATGGCTTATGTTCCGCTATTCAAAGTAATATTACAGAAAGTTGCGTCTTTGGAAACCGGTGGCTGCTGGATGCTGTGACAATGGCAGTTAGAGTTTTAGAGTGCTTCCTTTGCAGTTGCGTTAACTTCTTCATTCCCAGAGATACCAACGTGCGAAGGCATCCACTGGAAAAGTAAGATTAAATCTATTTCTTCTCAACTTCAATAAATCTATAGTGACTTCCGATAAAACTTGCTTGGAGGATCGTCACGCAAAATTCTTTGCACTGCCGTTCTTAAATCCGTTAGCATGACGTTAGGGCGCCGTTCGAGCCTACGTATAGAGCGGCCGTAAATAGTAGCAGCACTCTCCGTAATTGTCGATGAGACCAGGCCCGGCCTACCATGCGACCGCAACGGAGGGGATCCAAAATGTGGCGGCGCAGTCGCCCCCAGTAACGCTGACTGACCCTCTTACGCATACTTCCAGGTTGTCGCGATAATTTGTGTTTAGGGGTTCAAGCATCGAAATGCAAGCAATTATGATATCCGATACGGGGCGAAAACAAAGCTGCAGAAATATGACAGTTAAATGCACAAAACATGCGATCCATTTACGTGTGCAGTGCGTATGTATCGTGAGTCGCGTTTGTGATTCGCACTGGCAGAAAAGACAGACAAAAGTTTGGCCCATGGCTAAGGCGGTAGAAAAAAAAAAGACAAAGGCGATTTAAAAGGGTCCACCACTGCCTACTTCCTTATTACAACCTAACAGCAATTATCAGGACTATTGAACTGCTTTTTGTAGGCTCTGAATGATGCATGCTCAGAACACCTTGACCTTCTCAATGTGGCAAAAAAGTATAGTAAAAGAAAACACACTGAAACATGTAACGAAATAAGATTTCTCTCCCCAAAAACATGCGTGTGTAAAACACATGAAAAAAGTAAACTAGGACAGAAAACTAATATGTCCAATTATCTCTGACCGAGTTCGAGGACCGTATAAGGAGGAACGGGGGGCTGCATACTCCCGCTCACCGTGGCTGTATACGGCATATTAGGCCTGGTTTTTCGTACTTAGAACTGTAGATGATCTAGAGCGAGGAAAAAAAGTCCCGCTTTATAAAGTGATAAAAAGACGGCAGATCCCACGCATTGTGGGAATCGATGTAATGCGAAGCAGCCAGCAGAGCTGCATACATCGTCTTGTATGTCATTGAGGAAAATGCGTGTCATGGTTGTCATGTTAACTCCTATTATCTATGTTCGTCACACAGTAACGTCGCGCAATACCAACTTTGGGGATCAAGCTAGCGAAACGGCCGCCAGCACGCCATGAGCCTGGCACGTAAATCATGCTGTACATGACATGCGTGTCATGATTTTCATGTTAGCTCGTGTTTTTATGTTCGTCACACAGGCACGTCGCGCAATACTAATTCCGGGTTAGATCAAGCTAGCGAAACGGCCGCCAGCGCCCCGTGAGTGTGGCACGTAGGTCATGCTGTACATGACATGCATGTCATGATTTTCATGTTAACTCGTGTTATTTATGTTCGTTACACAGTCACATCGCAAGATACCAATTTTGGCGTATATCAAGCTAGCGAAACGGCCGCCAGCGCGCCATGAGCGTGTCACGTAAGTCATGCTGTACATGACATGCGTGTCATGATTTTCATGTTAACTCGTGTCATTTATGTTCGTCACACAGTCACGTCGCAAGATACCAATTTTGGTGCATATCAAGCTAGCGAAACGGCCGCCAGCGCACCATGAGCATGGCATGTAAATCATGCTGTACATGACATGCATATCATGATTTTCATGTTAGCTCGTGTTTTTATGTTCGTCACACAGGCACGTCGCGCAATACTAATTCCGGGGTAGATCAAGCTAGCGAAACGGCCGCCAGCGCCCCATGAGTGAGGCACATAAGTCATGCTGTACATGACATGCATGTCATGATTTTCATGTTAACTCGTGTTATTTATGTTCGTTACACAGTCACATCGCAAGATACCAATTTTGGTGTATATCAAGCTAGCGAAACGGCCGCCAGCGCGCCATGAGCGTGTCACGTAAGTCATGCTATACATGACATGCGTGTCATGATTTTCATGTTAACTCGTGTCATTTATGTTCGTCACACAGTCACGTCGCAAGATACCAATTTTGGTGTATATCAAGCTAGCGAAACGGCCGCCAGTGCACCATGAGCGTGGCACGTAAGTCATGCTGTACATGACATGCGTGTCATGATTTTCATGTTAACTCGTGTTATTTATGTTCGCTACACAGTCGCGTCGCAAGATACCAATTTTGGTGTATATCAAGCTAGCGAAACGGCCGCCAGCACGCCATGAGCGTGGCACGTAAGTCATGCTGTACATGACATGCGTGTCATGATTTTCATGTTAACTCGTGTGTTATTTATGTTCGTCACACAGTCACGTCACGCAATACCAATTTCGGGGTACATCAAGCTAACGAAACGGCAGCCAGCGCACCATGAACGTGGCACGTAAGTCATGCTGTACATGACATGCGTGTCATGATTTTCATGTTAACTCGTGTGTTATTTATGTTCGTCACACAGTCACGTCACGCAATACCAATTTCGGGGTACATCAAGCTAACGAAACGGCCGCCAGCGCACCATGAGCGTGGCACGTAAGTCATGCTGTACATGACATGCGTGTCATGATTTTCATGTTAACTCGTGGTATTTATGTTCGCTACACAGTCACGTCGCAAGATACCAATTTTGGTGTATATAAAGCTAGCGAAACGGCCGCCAGCGCGCCATGAGCGTGGCACGTAAGTCATGCTGTACATGACATGCGTGTCATGATTTTCATGTTAACTCGTGTCATTTATGCTCGTCACACAGTCACGTCGCAAGATACCAATTTTGGTGTATATAAAGCTAGCGAAACGGCCGCCAGCGCGCCATGAGCGTGGCACGTAAGTCATGCTGTACATGACATGCGTGTCATGATTTTCATGTTAACTCGTGTCATTTATGCTCGTCACGCAGTCACGTCACAAGATACCAATTTTGGTGTATATCAAGCTAGCGAAACGGCCGCCAGCGCACCATGAGCGTGGCACGTAAGTCATGCTGTGCATGACATGCGTGTCATGATTTTCATGTTATGACTTGTCGTTTATGTTCGTCATACAGTCATGTTATGCCATTCCAATTTTGGTGTACATTCGATTAACCAAGCGACCAGGAGAGCACAAAGTCGTAGGCGGCTAGATAGATAGATAGATAGATAGATAGATAGATAGATAGATAGATAGATAGATAGATAGATAGATAGATAGATAGATAGATAGATAGATAGATATAGATAGATAGATAGATAGATAGATAGATAGATAGATAGATAGATAGATAGACAGATAGATAGATAGATAGATAGATACGCTCAAAGTCGCAGAAGTTCGCTAAGAAATGCTTCGCATTTAAAAAGCCTCCATCAGGCTCCGCTATGCCGTTGAAGGTAATTGGGTTCTTAAGCGCTGCTCGTGTTTTCGTCGCTCTTGCTGCAGTCCTCGCGCGGCTAAGACGCAGCCATCGTGTCCTACAGTTTACTTATCGCCTCGTGCTTTTCAGACAATCCTTCGAGGCTCTCAGGGTGAGTTGACTCAAGCTCTTCGAGGGACACGGCGTCACGCATAGTTAACCGTATCGCTTCTTTACGCGCCTGGAATTTATGTATGTATGTGTGTACCTACGAGATATATACTCATGAATATACTATTTTTTTTAAATGTCTCGTTACCGAAGAACCAAAAGGCCTCCATCGTTAGCCCGTGCACTCGCGCGCCCGCCTTAATCCTTCTTTGTCCGCTCCTCTTAGACGGCTGATCGTTTCACGTTTCACGCCTTTGTTGCGCCATTGACGTCATCCAGTTTCGACGAGTTGCTAACGCGTGGATCTCTGAAATCTTCCGAGATAGTTCCATCGCATTCTTTTGTGCGGCTGGACTTGCGCGGGGAAGGCGCCCGAACGAGGAGTGATTACCCGACACTGCTTTCATGGCTAATTAGGTTTGGGCATCGACGACCTAAACTCTTTTCTTTGTTTGCATTAATGCGACCACTTTGAACACGACACGAAAACAGAGCGTCCTTAGCTTGTCCCTGCCCATAAGGGTGGAACACTGTTCGGATGCGTGAAAAAGGTACTGCCTCATTGTTCCACGCTACACCGTCGCCGCCGAGAGAAGCGTTCCTGAAATGTGAGGCGGTGATAAAGAAGGCTTTCTACTGTCGGCGTAATTGACCGCCCGAAAACCGGCATTGTGACGCTCGGAGGCCCAGGTAGCTAAGGCGGGTTTACATCAAGCTATTTCTGACAACGCGCGCTCAAAGTGCCAACAACGGAATCAGTGCAATTAATTAAGCGGTACCACATTAACTGATTTTGTCCCAGAATAGTCCACATACAGGTTGCAGAAACGGCATTTGTTTCTTTTGAGACCACCACGACTTCCGCAACCAATGAGATGCCATTCATAGTGTTTACTGTTTCTCTGTTTCTTTCTTTTGAAATCGATTCTCTTGCCACGTTCGCTTCGTCACTTTGCAATACACAATACAATGTATGAAAAAGAAAAAAAAACGCTTTTCTGAAGAAGTTAGTAGTTGACAGCAGAACAATTTCGTTATGTCGCTCGTCTGCGGTCTCGTCTTAGTTTGTGATGCCGTTAATTTGTGCCGTTTTGTCTCTTTTGTTCTCTACTCCCCAGGACAGATTAACGTTTCAGTTGATGTTCTCGGGTGGCAAACCAGAAGTTTCTGTCCCAGTTAACCTCCTGCCTTTTTCCTTATTTCTCACTCTGTCATGTCAGTGCACTGTGCATTCCATTTTAGCTAAGAAGCTGGTGAAAAAAAAAACTAAATAAGAGAGACAGCTAGCACACTACCCATTTATTGATTAATAATTAGGAATGAATTGACCTTTCAAGACTGTTTATTGAGGAGCGTGGCTCGTATAAAAAGTTAGGATGGATTCAAATCTACGTTCATTTATGATCTTTAGTGACCCTCTAAACCGTTTTCATAAGTCTAGTTCCTGTGAATTGCTTAATTAGTTTCCTACTGTTAACATGAAGGCCGCAAAAAAAAAAAAAAGAGACTCTCTTGAATAATCGCCCCTTCAGTCCGCATGCTGCTATGCTATGGTGTAGATGCTGGGGCCGCATTCAAGTATGAAACTCTGCCCTCGTTGTCAAAGCGCTAGAGCACAAGTGCTTTGACGTCAAGACACAAAGGCATAGGAGTTCTGACGTAAGAATGGCTGGGAAGGTGCTGTACTCAGAGGACCCTAAAAATAGACGCGCTTGACCGTTCGCGTTCACTCGTTCAACACGCTGGCTGCTATGCTGTGGATGTTTTGTTACTGTATGTTGACAAGATCGATCACCAAGGAAACTTCTTTGAGAACAGTTACTTACTCTTTGAAAGCCGTCTTTAGATAAACTGGCCATTGGCCCTTTACTTTCTACCGGGATATATATATATATATATATATATATATATATATATATATATATATATATATATATATATATATATATACTTAACTAGTTTCAAGCAGCGTAGACAGTGCAAAGGGACCAACTTGTCTAATAAAAGTACTAAGATAGTTGAGTATTGCACGTAAGGGCTGCAATATGGAAGCGTGCCAAGCTGTCTGTAATTGCGTTATTTTAACTTCTGTGTATTTCTACACCACAGACCTCATTTAATGCGATGTCATGCAGAAGCTCTTCTTTAGCACACGTTACCTGCAAACGCCTTTTCCTATGTTCCTATTGAAATTCACACTTTCTCAGATAGACTTCACTGCTACATTCAGTCGATGAAAGTAACTACGGTTACTACGGTTACGGTTACGGTTAACCGTGGTTAGTGGTAGCTACACGGCAGACGTAACCGCAGTTAGTCTCCTCACCGTAGTTATCGCAAACCGAGCTAGGCAAGCACGGTTTACCCTCACAAACCGAGAAGATGACAAGATGGCGGAGCTGTGAGTGCACCAGCCGTGAACCGGCGCACGTTATTCGGAAGCTTCGCGGGGGATTTTCGCGGAACGCGTCTCCAGTTTGCGAACAATAGCCAAGCAAAACTAGTTGAAAACGAGTCTTGCTTGGCAAAACGAGGCTCGCCGTGGAAAGGCCAACAACAAAGATTATTCCGTCCACGGCGTGTTTGCGAGAGGGTACAGTATTATCGCTACAGGTTTCTTGAGGGGAAGTGCTTTTTGCATTGTTCGTGCCTAGCCGCCTCACAGAGCTGCAAACACTGAATATGTAGTCGAAAGTGGAACGATTCAATACACTGTCGTGGGGTTTAGCGGAGGTGTATCATACCACGAAACTTGCCGAGGGTGTGCCCAAACTTCTTGCTGACCATACGAGCAGCACGTGGTTTCGTCGGCTTGCTCAACTGAGCTAACAGCTCGCGTAGCAATGGCAAATCCGCGTTCGCGTTAACTGCGGTTAATCCTGTAATCACGGTTAAGCATAACCACAGTTAAAGCTGCCCGTGTGACAGTGGTATAAGCTAACGAGCATAGCTGTTAAACTTACGGTGTTGTTCGCGCTCGCCCTGCCCGAATAATGGCTCAACCAAGAAGAATAGTGTTACGGCGAATTCGCAGGTGAATATTATCTCACGGCGTCGGCCGTCTTCGGCCGGCTTTTATGTCAGCGTGTGTTAGCGATTGTATCTGGCATGTGCCGACTTCGGCATCGAGTGAGCTGCAGCTCCAGCATCGCATTGCTCTTGGCGCTGACGCTAAAAATTCATCAGGAACTTGTTCCCTGAAGATGGGGTTTAAGGTAGTCCTTGCAATAAATATTATGATTCTTCTTGAAACTTGACTTACGTGTTTCGTTTGAGTGATAACTTTTTTGTTGTTATTCTAAACAAGCAATCCAATTGTGCGCACACAACATCCTTTCACGTAGTTTTTTCTTTTCCTTTCGTGCTGAATATAAGACATCACGGAAGTGAAGAATCACAATGGCCGCTGGCATGTGTTGCTACGCGTTTGTGCTTTCTGTCTTGCCCCTTGGCCCCATCAATATAGCGAGGCATCGATTATGTTGGCGACGGCCGCACTTCTGTCAACCATTCTTCGAGCACGACACCGCAAGCCACAACAGCTCGCACTATTTCTCTATACCGATAAGCGACCTAAGCGATCTATCACAGAGACTGTGACCACTAACGACCCGAGCCATGTTCAATATTCGAAGTGGACGCTGCTGGCCCAGGCAGAGTTTTTTCCGTACCTCATGTTATGTCTGTCTGATCATATAAGGAGGCAACTAAAGGGGGAAAAATGCATTCGATAATGTTTGCTGCCGTTCTGAATAAATGGGGCTAATAAGTATCGCCTCATGCCACTACAAAGCAACTATACTAACGGCTTCCAAAAGAGAAAAGCATTTTGAAAGCAAATGAGTACCGATAATGACCATAGTTTTGAGGACAATAGGGTACCTCACTAGTACACACACAAAAAAAGAACGTTCGTTGCCTTCTGGGTCATTCCACGCTAGGTATCTGAAGAAGCGCATTCCCAGAATATTTGCGGTAAAAATAAAATATTTTTAATGTTTGTCTGGAGATCCTCATTTCATTCCGACGATTGCGAACATCGCCCTTTCATTTCAGCAGATATAGGAACAGTCGCATCTGCACCTCTTCTGTTGGCTATCAATGAGTACCATCGATGTCATCTGTAGCTACCATGGTCTTTTTCTCACCGACCTTCACCTCTCGTGTATGCTCGTCTGCTACAGACGTGAAAAAAAAAACGGAATGCTATATTTCACGAAGACCTCGGTGTACGATGCCCTCGCACAGCCTTTTAAGTGTTTACATGAACGTGGGAGGACATGCGCGCGCATCGGTTAACACTGCATAAAAGCTTGGAAAAAAATGGTTATTCTTTAGGCTTGCTTGCTATTTTATCTGCAAATAATAAGGAAAATGGCTTGTAAATGCGCCAGTGTAGAAGTTCAATGCAGCCAGAAAGTATCCATTGAGCCAACCTGAAATTTTCGCCTCCAGACAGGATGGTAAAGTAGCCAATTTGACGCAATGTAGCCACCAATGGCAGCCCTGCATGCCACCAGAATTTATCTCAATAACTCTGAACATTCGTCTGGAGCTCCGCCGCTAACCCGAAAATCGCGGGATCGAATCGCGGCCGCGGCGGCCGCATTTCGGTAGAGGTGAAACGTTACAGGTCCGTGTAGTTAGATTTAGGTGCACTTTAAAGAACCCCAGGTGGTCGAAATGTCCGGAGCACTCCAGGTGTTCCTCATAATCACATCGTGGTTTTTGGACGTAAAACCCCATAATTGTATTATTAATATTCGCCTGCTTTACTTTCGAATTTTGGTTTGCATATCGTAGCAGAGCCTTGTGGAAATTCTATGCATCTGTATGTGATATATCCACGGCGTCGTTGTAAGGATCACTCTTAATTTGAAAATCCGAAAGACGCGTGTGTTGGGGAAGTAGTTTTACTGGAAATGCGCTCTCTCGGCGTACGCAAAAAAAGAGAGAGAGAGAGAGAGAGACAGAAAGAAATAAAGAAGGAAAGCTAAGTCAATTTCCGTTTTTTCTTAAGAAAATACCTCTTCTCACTTTCTCTCTCTGTTGAAAACTCTGCCAGACATGAGTTTTAGTCCGCAATAGTGAATTAATCATCAACCTTCAAAGGTGCTGACATTTTCGTACAAAACGTAGGCCTATGTATATGTTCAGTTCAGTCAGGCAAATCGCGAATGGTACGAGCAAGCTGCACACGCTTGACCAGCGTACTGCGGCAGCAAAGTTGCGAAGAAATTGATTTCTGGCCTGGTGTACACGCCTGACTGTTCTTTTCTAAGCTGAAACTTAAATAATAGGGTGAACTTGTGCAAGAAGGGAAGCAAGGGAGAAAAAAGTTCCGATGCGAGTTCGAGCAAAAAAGTTAGCTGGATGGGGATCCTGTCGGCCGTGTCCCAGGCGACAGCTTTGACAGCTGGCCCTCGGAAAACGGGGGCGCAAACATTCAGGGTCTTCTCCCTTAAAGTTTTTTTCTTCCCCGAGCCGTGCTATTTCCAAACTCTTTTCGTAAGTGCCTCTTTTCTTTTGGTAAATTTACGCAACCACTTTTCTTTTCCGATGGATGTGCGCGAGATTTTATTTCCCTCTTTCGTGTCTACTTTTGGCGTACGGCCTTCGCATGACCATTCGTAATCTGAACAGGTCTTTGCGTTCGTTATGAAGCCTGTGCTCGGCTGTAATGTAAGGAATGGTTGCAGGAGCGTTACATGTAGGAAACGGACGCTTTATTCATGTTTGCTCCACAATGTCCGTTAAAGTTTTTCCATGGAAGAGGAATTCGTGAAAAATGCCAAAAATAAAATAAAGAATGATATATCGAGGTTATCAGTGCTGAATCTTATTGAATATCTTGTACTTGAGGCGGATAAACATGGATGGAAATATAAAATTAACAGGAAAAGAGTTTGCAGAGTAACAAAAGATGCTGTTAATTACCTGCTAGCTTGTCGCCGTAAAACTGCGCGAAGGGAAGCCCTGACATCATAGTACGAAAGGCACTCACACAACATGTACTTAAGCGTTTCGTAGGAACAACGTATGCTAATATGTTTACAGTAGCCATTACCTGTCGATTTAGAGCTGGTGAATAAAGCTAGCGTATGTGATGTCACTGAACACATCAGGCAGTGACCTCTAACCAGTAATATAAACTATGATCTATTTTTATCAGCTTTCGGGAAAAATTCATCTCCTAACATCGTATAAAATTTGCGCGAAACTCTTGTAGCATTTTAATCAGCAAAAAAAAAAAGAAAAAGAAAAAAAAGAACATCTAATGCTTTGCGTCACGGATTCTACAGTGACTGATCTGTTCGTTAACACTACAGGAGTCGTCAGCATTACGGGTGATAAGTCATCATGGCTGTTCGGAAAATTGAGAACGTTTTCAAGCCACTTTGCCAAAAGTAATAGCGCGAGGCATTCCCTGAAGTCTTGCGACGGAGGTTGATGGGCAGCTAGGAAATGAAAGCTTTCGAGGTAAGTCGAGAAGAACAGCTAATATTGAGTAAGCTATCAAACGAGAATTTGCAGGCTGAGACGTCGCGAAAAATACTAAAAGTGAGCTAGAGATGCCGACAAGGCAAAGCAGATTCCATTCTTCTGTATTTTAAATTCAACAAAAAGCCGTATCACTGCAGAGTACTTGCCTAGTGTCGATGGCAAAGTCGATGAAAAATATTGAGGCTGTATTCAGCGAGAGCTTTCCCTCCGGGGATCGATTCACTCGAGTGCACATCGACCGGCTCCAGCTATTCGTTCTATTTGCTACAACTGCACTTTAACCTTCAAAATCAACAAAAACGAGATCAATATCACTGGGCAGAGATTTACGCGTACGTATTTAAACGGGAGGCAATGGCACGGCGCGTGCCGGCGCTTCTGTCTCATATGTGCCACAGTTTGGGTGAGATCGAACTGTACGCTTCACTTCAGGTAATACTTCGCAGTAAGGGAACGCAATGTTTTTTAGTAGCATGACCAGCGAATGACGCTCTTGTTCCTCTTCCGAGCACTTCCACTCGCGTACTTACTTCCGCTTTTCCGAATATTCAGAAAGTCTTGTAAAGGATAAAACTACACGAAATCTATAGTTCTGATTCAAGTTATTAGTTATATTGGATACATACGATATCGGAGCATACGTTTACTTAATATAAGTTCAAATTGACTGTCAGGATGATCAATTAAAATTAATTGAATGAGTACATTGAAAGAGCAGGCTGTTTTCATGTGAGAAGCTGGGATCGTTGCGGCGCTTCTTTCTACGTGGCCTCTGAGATCAGCTTCGGCAGAGTGACGAAACAAAGTTAACAGAAGGAATACACCAGGGCACACGAACGCAGAGGTTCGAGTGCCGCTACCAGGCATCAAGTCAAGGATTAGGGTCGCCCCCAGTTTTTTTTTCTGCTATGTTGAAGCAGCTGCCATAACCAACACAAGTTGATGTTGGAAGGCTGCAAACAAAAACATAGCAATGTTGCCACTCAAAACACGTATATCTTCTTTGGTACAAGACACATTTAAGAAATGAAAGTGTAAACCCAATGAAGTTATATGTGTACGCTAACTGCGAACAATCCTTATAACTAGTATCTATAGGTAGGCAAATGTTTGAAGCGTAATCCAGGAATACCGAGATGTCAACTAACGCCTTATAATATGAGGTCTGTTAGAAAAGTATCCGTCCTTTGGTGGAAGAAAAAAAACTGGCATAATTGGAGCGTTGGAAACCTAATCCCCCTCAAAGTAGTCCCCTTTGTACTCCACACATTTCCCCCAGCGGTGCTGCCATTGTTGGAAGCATTCTGAGAAAGGCCTCTTACGGAATGGAGTTTAGCTCAGCTGTCGTTGCAGCCATAATGTCCTCCCTTGTTTGAAATCGCTCTCCTTTTAATGTCCTCTTGAGTTTGGGAAACAGCCAGAATTCGCAGGGGGCCATATCAGGAGAGTAAGGAGCCTGTTGAACTACAGGAGTCTGACTTTTCGCCAAAAAAGTCTGAACCAAGTGTGAGGAATGTGCAGGAGCATTGTCGTGATGGATGCGCCAGTTTCCTGTTGACCACAACCCAGGTCTCTTGCGCCGCACAGCATCACGTAGGCGACGGAGAACATCCCTGTAGTACTCTTTGGTGATTGTTCGGCCCTGTGGTGCGTACTCGTGGTGTACCACACCGTGGGAGTCAAAGAAAGCACTCAGCATCACTTTGACGTTGCTGCGCACTTGGCGGGCCTTGTTTGGTCTTGGTGACGTGGAATGCTTCCACTGTGACGACTGGGACTTGGTTTCCGGTTCGTACCCGTACACGCAAGACTCGTCACCAGTGAGAATGGTGTTCACGAAGTTAGGGTCACTGCTTGTGAAATCCAGCATGTCCTGTGAGACTTCAACACGAAGTTGCTTTTGCTCCACCGTGAGCAGTTTCGGCACGAATTTCGCCGCAACTCTCTTTATGGCCAAATCTTCGGTCATAATTGAATGTGCAGAGAAAGTGCTGATGCCCACCTCTTCCGCAATTTCCCGGATAGTCACACGACGGTCCCGCATCACCACAGCGTTCACTTCGGCAATGACCTGGTCATTTCGGCATGTTGACGGCCGACCGGAGCGTGGCTCCGGTCGGCCGTCAACCGATGTGCGGCCGTCATTAAACCGGTTGTACCACTCCTTAATCTGTGTGCTGCTCATAGCGTCGTCACCGAAAGCCGTCTTGATCTTCCCAATGGTTTCCACTTGGCTGTCGCCCAGTTTCTGGCAAAATTTGATGCAGTAGCGCTGCTCCAGTCACTCCGTCATTTTCCTTGCAATGAAAAACCGACGAGAGCACTGCGCACGACCTCACTCAAACGCTGCGTCCCAGCGACTGACGCTATTGGCAGGCGGGAAAAAATTCACGCATGAGCACAAAGGTTCAAGGTCAGCTGATGCAAGCGCGCTTGATTCAAATCCATGAGGTGCTCGCAAAAAAAAAAATAATCAGGTCGGATACTTTTCTAACAGACCACTCCATCTCCTCTGTTTCGAATAGTGCAAGCGAATGCTGTGTGTAATATTTTCTGCGACTCTAACAAACCGATAATGACGACCTGCTGTTTCGACAGTGTCCTGCCAAGAAGGGTGTCGTAGCACTTGGGATGCGAAAAAAAAAAAAACAACTCATGATAGAATGGGCTTCGTGTATACCTCCTTTGTCGTGCTTTCAACATTGCAGAGTCGTTCTAAATAACATGCATGGAGCGCCTGTGTTCGTTTTTGGCCGTTCTTCAGTCATTGTACGCAAGAAGAAACCAACCGCACCCCCATTTTAGTTTCAAGGGCATACCCTTGAAAATATACCTGCCGTATACCCGCCTATAGGCGCTGATAGGCAACAGCGTTCTCTTGCGCTTTTTTTTTTTTTCGTAACAGCGTAACGATAACTGTTCGAGAAGTTCCACCATGAGGCGACCTTCCTGTGTCTGTTGTGGTTAGAGGCTAACTTCGCACACCCGCCACGCTGGTCTAGTGGTTATGGTGCTCGACTGCTGACCCGAAGGTCGCGGGATCGAATCCCGGCCGCGGCGGCTGCATTTTCGATGGAGGCGAAAATGTTTGAGGCCCGTGTACTTAGATTTAGGTGCACGTTAAAGTACCCCAGGTGGTCGAAATTTCCGGAGCCCTCCACTACGGCACCCCTCATAATCATATCGTGGTTTTGGGACGTTAAACCCCAGATATTATTACTATTACTGCAGGAGTTGGTAACTGAATTTATGTCAACGGTCCGTTTATTACTGTCCCTAATTTGTCTTCAACAGGCACCACATATCAAAGGTGGGCTGGATGACCGCCCCTCTTTTTCAGAGCACACTCGAGTTCAGGCAACCTTATTACATAATCCAGAGAAGCACTGAGCGCGCTTCTGCACTCAGAGCAGGCCTCTTCAAACGCCTTCTATTATTCCACGATATTTTTATATGTACATGAGGAGAACTTTTTCTTGGCTTAGTTGGTATTGCTTACTGTACATGTTTCCCAGATCTTTTTTCAGCTCCCCTGCCTCCCCCTCGCCTGCACGGGTATTCCTCAACCTAACAGGCACCCTTCTTGTTAACTTATCTTTCTGCTACATATGCAGCTATGTACTTCGTTACATAGCTGCATATGTAGAGTGTGAGCTTTGCTGATTATTCGGTTTTCGCACAAAGATAATGAAGAGGCGGTGGCTTACCATATTTATCAACCAATTGGTGTCGTATATATTCAGTGAATGGATGAATACAGTAACAGTGGGTACTCAGTACTCACCAAAGAAACATTTACTCGATCGCATTTGTTCCCATACCCTTCAATCATTGCCTTCGGCGTCACTTAATATTCTAGGCATATAAGGTATATCGACTGATATAAAGCAGCACGTGGAAGATACGGGCGCGTAAGCTTCACTAGCAGTGTATGGAAGACGCACATGCGCATCAATAAAATGCGGCCTTGACAGTTGACTAAAGGTCACAGTGAGGATACAGAGTACATTAATAATAATTTCTGGAGTTTTACGTGCCAAATCACGATATGATTATGAAACTAGCCTTAGTAGGAGACTGCGCATTAATCTTGACTATCTGGTGTTCCCTAACGTGCAGCTAAATCTAAGTACATGGATGTTCTTTTATATCGCCTCGATTGAACTGCGGGCGCCGTGGCCAGGAATCGAACCTACACCCTCGAGCTACCAACTGCTAAGCTACCACGGCAGTTCATTCTGGTCGAACTGCGCAGTGGGACGAGACGAAGAAAGGCAAGACAAACGAGCGCTCGTTTGTCATATATGTATACCTTTCTTCGTCTCGTCCCACTGCGCAGTTCGACCAGAATTAACTCGTACCAACTCGCCCAACTCCACGCTGCTTACCGCGGCAAGTCGTACATAGTAAAGTGGCAGCGGGTTCGCAGTATTGTCACCGCCTGTTGTTGTCATTGTACCAGTGTCTCTAGAGAAAATTTCTGTTTAATATTGCACTTCTTCTAGCCCTTCAAGCCTTTGAATCACTCAGAGCTGATGCCCGACGGGATTTATAAATTCGACCGCATCGCATTTATTATTGGTCAATTGGTGAACAACTGGAAGTTTAGCTCGCGCTTACATCATACGGACTGCATGAGATGGCAAACATAGTGCATGCAACAATCGTCGCGAAAATTTATTTAACAGAAACTCGGCAGTTTCTGGACATTAAAGCGTGATTTATTCGATCATACCTGAGAGCCACATATTCAGCCGTAAAGTGCTTGTCTCTGCATCATATAAAATATAATGCTCTCTGGTGCCATTACAAAGTGTCTTGCAGGTAATCTTTGTTTTATAAGTGGTGGAAATTTTCCACCTATATGGCCCATCTTTAGGCATTTTAGAGAAACAAAAAGTGTATGCGTGTGTGTTGGGCCTATACAGAGCGTATGCAATATCTGAAGAGTTATTACTGAAACACTACGCTACCGATGAGGGTTTTCACCCTCTATGACCGCGCATTTTTACCTGTGGGACCTCACTAAGGCTTTCAAACCATAAAAAATGCTTTGCGCAGGGAACAATGGCTGCCCATTTTTGCAGGAGCAAAATTTCGACCCGAAATGCATCGTAATCAATGGTCTTGTTCAAGATGGTTTTCACCGAAGCATCGCCTTGTTTCTTTTTTTTTTTTGTATCTTCGTAAGGAGCGCGGCGAAGAAAAAGCGTGATTTCAGAGGTCAAAGTAAAACTGCAAGGAAGATAGAGAGGAAATATATTAAAGGTGGTGGTAATGCCCTTTTCGTGCAGCGACACGGCCTGGAGCCCGTACTTACTGAGGTACTGTCGGCAATGCCTCTTTAAAAAATAACTAATACACTTTTTATAGTGATGTTCTAGGTGTAAACAGTTCCATGTACTACCATTCAAATTCAGGTATTGTGAAGTGTTGTTTTGGCGGCACGCGCACACACTACACTGCCATACGATTGTTTTATTATTGTTAGCATGAAACTCCGACCAAGAGCGCGAGCAAGAAACACGTCAGAAAATAGGTTTTCGCAGAAACAGATATAAGCAATGGAAGAGGGTCATCTTAGTTACGATCACCGCTGTGGATGCTTTATATTTTTAACAATAACAACATTTTGTTGCAATACTCGCAGAATGCTTCAAAACAATGGCATTTCGGCGTGGCACGTGCTGCCTGCAGAGCCGTCACGCTACGGTTAAAGCGTCGTCCCTTCTACCTAACGCCCCGGGAGGCACGACACATGTGCCGAAGCGAGCGCGCTGTGCGGTACAAACTCGGCCCCGCCAACGTGAAAGGCATAAAAAGCTGAATGCCTCAATGTGGCCCCGATTATGCGCGTGGCATAGTCAAGAGCCGCGACTTGATGAGCGTTACTAATTAGCGTTTCATCGTACGTGCTTTGGACGCGTCAAGGTTGTGGTTGTGCGCTCAATAGCACTCTGGTAAGTGAATTTGTCCGTATCTTCGTTTACAGCATAACAGCCTGCATAAGAGTTGCTTTTCTATGTGAGTCCAACTCTGCGCGCTTGCGACGTCATGTATCCGACTCAAAATTGCTCCCAAGTGCCTGTATCTACGAATCTGGGCCGCATTCACAAAAATGTCTTGCTTAAGTGCTCCTCGTCATTGGCCAGCCGTCTTCTTTAATGATATGCCCAGTGTCAGGATTGGCTGAAGTTTTCCCTTGCGAAAAATTTGAGCGTAAGTGTTTTTTGTGAATACAGGCCCTGGTAAATGGGAATTATTATGCTTGCTCCCGCAAAAGTACCCACACAAAATTTCTACAATAGCTGGAACGTGTTTTATCCCTTTCCCATTATAATTATCGCTCAACATCGTAACTAGAGTAGATGCTTTCCAACAGCAACAACAACGAGAAAGAAAAGAAATTAGCGAGTCACGACCTAATCAGCCAACGCTTGAGTTTCCTCAATTTCCCAACAACCCTGAATAAGTTCCGCTGGTTTATTTACACACATTTATATTCCCACTATCAATGCTATCGCCAGCCAAATTATAGCGTCGGATCCTTCTCAACGTTTGTTTATATAATTAGTTTACAGAAAAGTGTCATACGTTGGATTTTTTTTTTTCGGATATGGAGGCAGCGTTGTCGATAACGTTTATTCATATGCTTCTCTACGAAGCGATAGTTTATAAAAATAGTTGAAATGCATTACTTTTTGTTTCGGTTTAGACTGGTTGTGTGTTCATTTATTATTCTACATCTTATTTTACGAAATCTTAATGAGACCTAACAGACAATAACAGACGAAATCTATGGAGGCAAATGGACAAAATTATTGGTGTCAATATAACGCCTCTGCGTGACGGAATGAGTAGGCGGCACCATATCTGTATGCTAACAGATCTTTGATCAATTAAATCGACGAAAAAGAGCAGGCTTACTGATATGTGCTTGGCACACTGCTCACCAGAGGCCTGTATTATGTTCTACTGTGACATGCATACACGCTTCTACTCAAATGTATTGCCTGTGTCTAATTGTGAAGAATTCTATGAATAAAGTTGTGTGTCATATCGCAGCGATAGGCTTCAAATTTTGTATGTTTAAAGGCCAACTCCGGCGATTTTTTGGCCATGTCAAAGTAATGGTGCTTTTATATTCCTGAGACGCTCCTGTCACGGGTCCGATAGCAGAAACACTCGGCAAATTGGAGAATAATTTTAAATAAGCAAAAAAGCGCAACACCGAAACCGAAACCCAACCGAGCATACTGTCTTCGCGTGACGTATAAGTGGTTACAAAACCGGAAATCATGCAAGGCATGCCGGTCCCGCCAGCGCGTAGTATGAAAGCTGCGAAAGCGGCGAAGAGCAGACGCTCATTTGAAAGGTGACTCCGTCGAAAATCTTGTGTGTGACTGACCGTGTCACGTGCACAAGCTGAGCTGTCGGAAATGACAGCTGTGATTCCGACGCATTTGGAGGCCAACTGTAATGGTCATTCCTCTTCGATGAAGTGGAACACACCTGTTCAGCTCTTTGCTTGCCTGGTTGCACATTCCACCGCCAGATGGCACCACCTGTTCAGGGAGCTCAAGTCTGTGCGGCCGTGATTGGGTAAAATGCTATCGCTGAGAAGTTCGCGGACTAACTAAAGCTTCTTAATATTGCTATGGGAAGAGTGCATAAGTTTGGCAATAGCGGCGTTCAACATCGCGTTGGTACGGCCGAAGGAATTTAATGTAAGCCAAGTATGAGCCACCTTTCGCACCATTAGGTTACGTTGTTTCGCACGATGCGCAGCTCACCGTATACCGATATAGGCCCGGTCACGGTGCACCCTGTATATGCTACGGGAAGTGTTTCCGTGGTGTTCACGCATGTAGATTCTTTAGCCGGTACGGTATTACCGTACTTTCCGTGCGGTAAACCGGCATTGCTAGCTAAAACACTCTAATATAGAGACGCAGGGTAATCGTTAGGTGCGAGTGTATCGTGACTGCCAACGGGGAATCGTGTGCAGCCCACAACGCGACACCACTTGCCACCCATCGCACGCATTACCACAAGGAACTGAAATTCACACGCCCAGCCAACGAAGCGCTCGCCAAACACTCGCGATTGTTGCCTTGCGGATAGCAGACGCTCTAGCCCCTCGGTTCCGTCACTTCCGCTTAACAAAAATGACGTCACGCACCCAATGTTGCCAATAATTTTGGGAAGCGAGGTGGGGAGAGTCGGGGCAATCAATAAAATTCATTTGCAATGAATCTGCGTATGTCTCCAGCTTGTAATTTGGTATATATAACGGGAACCTGAAAAGGAACGTACTCAGCGAATTTTATTGAGATCCATGGACCTCGAAAAATCGCCGGAGTTGGCCTTTAAGCACACATATTCTGCTGTTATTACTATCGAAGCGTAAGAATCTAATCCATGCTCTTGCTTAGCCACCTTTTCATCCTCCTGGCACCTGCAGGCCAATTACAAAACAAGCACATTACACTAAAAACTCCATTGTGCAAGTAAACCTTAGGAATCCGTAAATGAAGACAAGCACTCTGGTAGAGTGACGTCTTCACTACGCCATCACATGACTTCATATGATGCCGTCACATGAGGACGCCATACATGACATCGTCGTTTGGTCATATGCGGGCGGATACCAGAGGTAGCGTATCACCACGTGTGGTACAGAAATCTTCAGGCGAGGAGGTAGGAAGAATGCAATCGGTCGAGAGCGTCAAAGTAGCCTTGTGGCGTTTTTTCCAACTACGATACAATTGGATTTTTTTGAGTCACATCAGTTCCCTCCTGGCTGACCAGCTCTGGGCCGTCCAGCAGGTCCGCGGAGCGGCCGGCAGGCTTGGTCTGATGGTCCCGACGTGGGAGTCGCCCGCTGCGCGCAGACGCGCGCCTTGCAGGACCCAAATAAAGTTTTTCAACCAACCAACCAACATCAGTGTTCGAGTATAAAAATTGGCGAAGCTTGCACTAGCCGCGCAAGGCTTAAAACAGCGAAACTGGACGATTCTGAAGACTAACCCCGTTGCTTCTAGGTTGTTTCTAGGCCTTAACCGGGTGATGCAAGGTATTTCTAGCTTGCTTCTAGGTCGTTGCTAGGCTTTATCTAGGTAATGCTAGGTTGTTTCTCCGTTGATTCTCAGCCCAGAGAGGTTCGAGTTAAACCACAGCCAGTCACACACAAGACACGGATGTCAAAACTCCAGAGAAAGAAACTTACGCTGAAACCAAGCATTCGCACTTCTCATAGATCTACGCGCACATCGTCGTTGGCGTAGGCCTTCCATCGCTTCAGGGTCTTGTCGCAGTCGCCGTTGCCTTGCCGTTCCCTAGTATTATCTGGTTGTCCTGTACGTACTCGGGGTCTTCGGCTCGCCGCCGTCGCTTCGCAGCCATTTGTTTGGCTAACTGTTGCCTTCTTCATCTTTAGTGGACCAGTGGTGAGTAGTGGGATTTACTCAATTTCTGTGGTACGTGCCCGTTTATGGGGATCATAGTTTTCTGATAGGTCGCACAGCGGCACATACCCGTTTGATGAAGATGATGATGATGATGATGATGCAAACTTTATTGGGATCCAGAGAAGACGCAGGGCCACCCGCGCCACCCGGCTAGTCCCACGTAGGGAGATGGGTTTATTCTCCATTTTTAGTTAAGCAGTGGTGAGTAGTGGGATTTACCCAATTTCTGTGGCGCATACCCGCTTATGATGATGATAGTTTCGTGATACGAGATACAAGGAACGATTTGCTAAACAGCTTCGCTGTTAAAAAAAGGAAGGTACTGTGAGTTGATGATTTTCTAGCTGGCAATCCTTCGCACCATGCAGTTAAATAAAGCGTGAACGTTACTGAAATATTAGCTTTGTGTGTCTCTGGTTAGGTTATGCATCATCAGGTGTCGCTACCAGCGTTGCCCATCTCGTAGCAATACGCCTCTGGTCACGCGTAAAAACGTAAAGGGCAAGAAGTCTACGCACAAACTGAAACTCTCTCACGAGTGTGCCTAACCCTGCGGCTCGTTATGTCATGCAATAACTCTGGTCCCTGATGGTATAACTTACTACATTACTGAGTGTGCAACAGGCTATCGCCTTCCAATGTTACAGAGAGCGTGACATGCTGCCAAGTTTTTTTTTCAGATCTGATTTGCCGGAGCTCTGATTGTCCTTGCAGGTTTCGTCGGTAGTCGTCCTCTCTGGGTTGCATCGAGTCTGGTGTGACAAATACGCTGCGGTAGCGACGGCGGCGGTAAGAGCTGGGTTTCTAGCAGCACACATTTTCTCTCCATGAAGGTCCGTCTTTAGAGGTCTCCTATCAACCTTGAGCTGCCCCACCACGGTGGTCTAGTGGTTATGGCGCTCGACTGATGACCCGATGGTCGCGGGATCGAATCCCGGCCGCGGCGGCTGCATTTTCGATGGAGGCGAAAATGATTGAGGCCCGTGTACTTAGATTTAGGTGCACGTTAAAGAACCACAGGTAGTCGAAATTACCGGAGGCCTCCACTACGGCGTCCCTCATAATCATATCGTGGTTTTGGGACGTTAAACCACAGATATTATCAACCTTGAGCTATGTAAATAATGTGGAATCTTGCTAACTGTATCCGCTCTTTTTTCAATTATTGGTTGGAGACCCAGATATTAATATAGCTGAAGTGCTGCTAAACGAAGAGTTTTATTGCCACACAAGTCGAACATTCCTGTAATGTTCTCAAATGGGTCCTTCGCATACATCTTGATAAAAATCCTAAATTATTACTCTCTTTCTGTAGAGATTTATTTTATATCTTTGCATCTTCTTTCTTGGACGTCTATGGAGAGAGGGTGCTGACGTAAAATAAGGGCTCCCGTCTCATTTTTCACATTTTCTCCCACGTTCTTCTTGTCATTACGTAGGAAACACATAGACACAGAGTAGCGAAAGTATTACAGGCTATCCGGCACGCGGGTGCATTCACACAACGCCAGAAGACAGATGAATTCCGGCGTATTCATAGAGTGGCACCCAATGTAAAGACTGGCCACAGATCAAGTGTCAACGTCGCCTCGACGGTTTCTCAACTGTCAAAACTACGCACCCAAAACATCACGGCTTTGCTGGACAAGAAAACGTGCAACACCGATCACCGTTGTCGGTCACTCAACTGCGCGCAAGGAGTAGCGCACAGGGGCCTGCGATCGTGTGTCCGCGTATGCGCTCGTCAAGTTGGACTTAGTGCGATTGATCTTTTCAGGGAGCACGAAAATAAGGTTGCTGGAAAACGTTAAGGGACACTCAGTCTAACGCAGCAACGAATCCTAGTCATATTTTGATAGCCGATTTATTTCATATCGCGTTTCGCGAGCATTATCGCCAACAGGTTCTATAAGGCCACCGAAATGCAGCGCTGTCTGAGCAACATATCGCTCTTTGAATATCGTTCATCAACAAAAAACGGTTACAAGTTGTTAAGCGATTGCACTCAGCTACTGCACGTTGTCCATCGCTTTTGACCTTTTCAGTAGATGTTCCCTTTTCCCGCTATATATGGTGTTAGTGTTCTTCACGTTAACATCACTGAGAACGTAGCAAAGGGACTGGAAACTTATAACGTGGTAGATGCTAAATAATTTGGAGAGTGCTATATATAATATGCAACATTTCTCCATCAGCCTGTCACATTTACAGCCGATTTACACCAGCCGGTTGAATCTCTTTGGAAGGCCAAGATGGTCTACCCTTCATAACTTTCTCGTCCCCCCCCTCCCCCCGTTCCCGCTAAGATGAGCACCGCTGGAACGGTTATACGCTATTTTCGTTTGTACGTGCAAAGTAGCTTCATGCACCTTCAGAATACATTGCTGTAAAAAGAAAACAATGATGAAAATTCATCTAGTAAGGGAAAAAACACGTCGTTACATTCCCTCTAATGAGAGCTACATCTATATATAAGTATATCCAAGGTCGACAGAGTGTAACTGCTGCGTGCTGTCGCGCTTAGGCTTCTTTTTAAATGCCACTGGAAGCGGTTTTTGGTAAATTAGCGCGGCTGCAGGATTGTGGTACATGGAGGCGGATTCCTAATGAGGTTGTCGTGCAAACATTGCAGGCTGGCTTAAAGACATCTCGCGACCTGCTCAGCCCGATCTCAATGAATTCAGCAAGGGGCTCTTCAACTTCTGTTTGTCTATGCGCTAAAAAGATCATTGCTCAAGCATTAAGCACTTGACGGCGTCATTTATGTTACACCATGAATGTGAACAGGCCAGAGCGAAGACGAGAAATGAGCTCTTCGAAACCGCTTATAGCATAGCAACATTATAAGAGGAAATAACTTTCTGTATTTTTTCAACAGGCTGTGAGCGTGATAAAGTGCGCGTCTCAATCGTTTCAGCATAAACTTCGTTGACTTTGCCATGGCCAAGCTTTATCATACAAAAATGCAGTTTAAAATGCAATATCTTTACATCGTGCGCAGGTTTCTCCAGTATAAGGGGAAGGAGGGCGGGGGAGGGGAAGGGCGGCAGGCTTTTGGACGAGTCCGAGAGAAAGAAGCTTCGGAATGGACGCAAAAATGAAAATGAAGCATTGGCGGCCCGCCTTTCTTTCCCGGCTTTACGGGTTAAATGTGACAGGTAACCACTTCTTGGAATGCAACGTCACAGGTCCCTTGGCCGCCATTATTGATAGGACAGGTTCGACTGAGTAAAACACGGGGCTGACTTGGCGCCCCCCTTAAATGACACGAAGGGAGGATGCACCCTCCCCCCCTTTCTCCCCTTCCTGTGCGACGCCTGTGCTCGCTCCGCATACGGTTAGAAGTCGTGCCTTACGTGCAACTCCACAATATCGATAAGGGGCCAAACAAACAGAGGGTGTGGGTTTTTCGCTTGATACGCGTAATCTGGCCCAGTTGTATACTTCCTGACATCAGCAAGAGGCGTGAAAAAATGCCGTTCGTAAAATGTGCTACTGGAGTCATAGGTGGAATTCCTTTATCTTGTGGCAAGTCCTGTCGGACAGACCGGACGCTGATGTCAAAAAAATTGATGTCAATAAAGAAGGAAAACAGTGAGTTGCTATTAGACTTAATGTGTACGATTTCGCCCGTGAGGGAATTCTAGCATCACGGCTCACGTAGTTGGGTATTGACCATATAGTATCGATACGTCCACGGTTTTAACGGATGCTGTAAGCAGTACGCAAAAAAGGGGGCACATGATTAACTTACGGTTTAATGCGTCATATACGCGACGTCCACTGCAGTGGATGGAAACGACGTGGTGTGCCTTATAGATGTCAGTAAGGTAGATGAATCAACGAAATTGTCTGACCCGACTGGTGATGAACAGTCGCAATGTCACGTAGACACCTGATACTACGCTGAATACAAAGAAAATAACATCAACACTCTACTAGCGGGGGAATGATCATGTTCAGAAGCATCCTTTTTTGAGAAGGGAGGGAGACAATCACTGATGAATATTGTAGACTCCAATGACGTTGACGTCTACGTAATGTGAAATACCACAGGGACTGTTTTTAGCACGAGACGGCGACATGTGTCTTGCTATACAGGGGGTGCCCCATGCTCCTGTGGCGAAATCGAAAGGCGCGAAGCTCCTATACGCGCTCGCTTGCTCGCGAGAAATTCTTAAGCGTGTTCTATTCACCCTGTCGACGTATGCGTCATGTTTACAATATTGATATTCTTTGATGTAGGCTTTGTGTGAAATCTAGATTTAAAATTCTGACGTATAATTTTTATTCATATTGATGTCAATAAGTGAAGGGTTCTTATTATGTGTTGGGTTACTTTACGTTAGATTACGCTAGGCTAGTTTGGGGCTAGTTTTAAAATGCCGTAATTTTTGTTTTTTTGCTTCCTTGACGTTGTGTGCTCATTCACACCGCCGACTATAGCAGCAGTCGCACGGCCAAGTTGGTCGCCAATGGTCGCTTTGATTAAAAAGCGATATTTTTGGCTCAGTCGCCTGCTGCTCGATTTTTCGATCGCGCGACTGCAGTCGCAAAGCTAGCGAGCAGTTCGGATGCGCAGGAACTGAACGTCCGCTTGTTTTACGAGGCAGTGGTGCAGCGAGCAGCCGTGAACGGCATCACAATCGCGAGGCATTTTGGCGCAACGACGGTCAGGTCACGCTAGCCAGTGACGTCGGTCGCTTTCAGTCGATTCTGGGCTGCCAGTCGCAAATGGTCAACACCTCTCCAAGTCGCCCATGATAATAACCCCAAACACTGTAGAATAGTTCATATTTATTTTGTCAACGTCGTTTTCTCTTTATCAACGCAGTTTCATATCGCACTTTTTATTTCTAAAACCACCTTGCTTAATTTGAAGTTTGAAACAGATTGTGCTAATGTGAACCCCGACACCTGAGATAACCTGAATGACCTGTATGGCCATGTGGGTATCTTCCTATATAATGCTTAGAATTAAACGTTTCAATGTCGTGGAAACAAAAGCGCAACCTGGACGTAAAAATTAGGGCCGTTATCTGAAGAAATCTTTTGACCCTGCAGTGTCATCATAACTTTTATCAACTCCTTCAATGATGACTTTCAGTTATCATCAAAATCTAAAAGAGCAGTCTTCCGAAGGACACTGAGGTCATACTGCGTCCGTTAAGCACTTTCGCAGTGCCGCTGCACCACCGAATAATGCGAGTGCGCTGTCAAATTTGAGTAACGCAGTTTCCCTCAGCGAACACGAAGGTTGTGGCAGAATAAGGGCGAGAGACACAAAGCGCAATTTTCGTTATCGACAAAATATACTCTTGCGTGTCTTGCATTAACCTTTAAACAAACGTGATCCCGCAAGGTCTGAAAATTCCAGCAAAAACGCCAATTTATCTCATGTCACAAACTAGATGTGCATAATTACATTAATTAACGTGCATAATAATGTAAGTTTTTTTCACTGGTGCGCGATATGTTTTCGCGCGTAAGAGGTTCTCCCCAATATAAATTTAGCCATAGTCTGAGTATAATTAATCTCCTTGAATCTAGCAATGAGGAATGAAGAAATAGTGTTCAAAATATTAGTCTGTTTGAGCTATTGTTCAACACTGCAGGCGGTTTTAGAGTAATGGAACTCTTCACGTTGCAAAAAATGATAAGGCCCGAACACACGTACGCGTTGCAGCGCGTCGACGCGTACGTGTGTTCGGGCCTATAGAGTATTTGTTTCATGGGTCCTTTTTTTTTTCAGTTATACTGCTAACCGTACACACAATCTATATGAAAATGCGATAATTGATTTTGTTATTAATAATAATAATTGTCAGGGTTTAACGTCCCAAAGCCACGATATGATTATGCGGGACGCCGTAGTGAAGGGGTCCGGAAATTTCGACCACCTGGGGGTTTGAAATTGATTTTATTCCCGTTACACATATGGTGTACCTAAAGGGACGTCTCTGGGACCTCTTCTTTTAACATTTATTTTTGTAATATCACCAACGTACAACTTAATGCTAAGATATTTTAATAAGCTGATAAAGGTCTACAAAGAATATTACACGGATCACATTTGGAGGCGATAAGCTTACTTCGAATAGACATTAACAGGTCAATCTAGTGTAGTAAGGTGGGTTTTTGAGAGTCCTCGAAAAAAGTATTATCATACAGCAATTCTACAATAAATTACATGGCACACAGTGTTCAAGATGCTCTTGCACGTCTCTACCTTTATTTGCTTCTGTTAAATGGGAACTGAAACACTTTTGAAAGTAAAGATCAAATGAGCTCAGTATCGGAGTTTATCGCCTCAAAAATTGATTGCCGCAAATATTTCCCGAATCTGTCAAGAAAGAGTGGAGCTACAGCGATTTGTCGCACGCTTTAAGTGCTTCCTCTCATCTCTCTTCTCGACAAGCGCGCTGGAGGCTACACAGGGATCGCACGGGGGAAAGTTACATCAGCGCGCATCATGACCTTGAGCGCTAGTGATGAAACGCGATCGCTCTCTCCTGTTGTGATTCCTGTGCTGACTAGTGTGGCTACTGTGTAATGTTAGCATACTACGGAGCGCGGCGCCGGCACTTGGCAACACCGCTTGGCAAGAGGCGCGTTGGATCCAAACGCCGCTCTTAATTTATGTCGGCTATTGGCCAATAGCATGCTATGTGTTGTTTGACGCCAAACAGCAGGCGCTGGCAGCTCCTAAGAGAGTGAGCACAGGCTTCTCTTTGAAAAAAAAAACAGGGCGCCAGAGAAAATGGCCACTTCGCGCTCCGCTTGTAAACTCTCCTTGACGCGTACGACTGCTAGATTTGGCTGAGCTGTTCATTGCAGTGTCTGCATTCCGCAGGATGTGTTTTATTGCGATTGCAATTATACGACACTCTCGGCTGTTTTTTGCCGTGGGCGTCGCCGTCATGGCCCGTATATATATATATATATATATATATATATATATATATCAAACACAAACAAAGCTTGTTCAGAAGAAATATTTTCAGAGGCGCGCGGCCGGGGATTCGAACCTGTCACTCATCGCTCCGCCACGCGCGGTGTTTGCCGACTCGGCCACGGATCATACGTCCTTCGCCATGCTAACAACGAGCGATTTATACACACCATTTACCGCTGGCGGTACGCAGAGCTCGGAGGCACTTCAGAATGTTCTCTTTATCACTAGCGAGATGGCGCGAAGGGCGCGCTTTAAACGCCGTCGCCCCGCTCGGCTTTCACCGAAGTTGCGGTGCGCGCGTTCCTCCTACCTGTACCGCCTGTACTTTTCCCTACAGGACGTGGTCGCCCGTGAGCGCGCGCTTATCTCGTGAATAGGGGCGGTTTGTACGTCTTTCACCACAAAGTTTGCGTCGAAATTACAGAGCGCACGAAGGTAACTTCGCTCGCAGCAGCGGCCGCGGTTGCGAAAGAGTGAGCTGCTAGAGAAGAGCCAAAGTACGGGTAGTTGGTTGTAGACTGTCGACACTTGCAGCGTGCTGCTCTAACACAAAGTAACAACTGTGATAGTTGTTAGGTCGCCCTCGTCCTGTATATACCTGTGCGTTCTTTTCGTGCGTCCTTCTTTGTGTTTGAGCAGCGCGCTGGTAGTGTCGAGCTGTGACAGTTGTCAGTTCGCGCTCGTCCTGTGTGCGTTCTTTACGTAACCTTTGTGCTTGAACAGCGTGCTCCAAATTTCGAGTTGCTATGCCGTTCTTCGTGTGACATTCCAATTTGTTGCTATCGCATTCATTCCTTCGTCCTTGCGGAGAAACTGACTTTTTTTAGTGGCACAAGCACTGAGTGACTATTTTTTTTCTTCCAGGCGTACCCGGTTGAGCACAATTATGTATGTATGTATGTATGTATGTATGTATGTATGTATGTATGTATGTATGTATGTATGTATGTATGTATGTATGTATGTATGTATGTATGTATGTATGTATGTATGTATGGTTACTATTGCGGCTACTATTACGTGTGTACACACTTTACTATTAATTTGACGTCAGTTCTTGTCGGTGAATGATGTCAGTGTTTTCGTTAACTTTTGACACGTGTATTGTGGGTCCCATTTTCCCTGCAGCCTCGCAGAAGGAAAAAGAAGCGATCTGACCGTTGCAACGGCAGGTCAACTGTGCGGTGTGTGTACAGCAATTTTTAAGTGCGGAGCCCCTTTAAGCATGGAGGAAGAAAAAAAAGTCACAGTTTCGCCGCAACGGCGAAGCAGTGACTGCGATAGCAACAAATTGGAATGTAACGTGAAGAACGGAAACCAGCTTGAAATTTCCAGCGCGTCGCTCAAGCGCAAAGGACGCACGAAAAGAACACACACAAGACGAGCGCGAACTATCATGCGTCACAGCTCGACATTTGAAGTGCACTGCTCAAACATAAAGCAGGACGCACCAAACGAACGAACAGTTACACACAGGACGAGCGCGAATTAACTGTCACAATTGTTGCTTATTTCTGTTTGAACAGCGCGCTCCTTTCGCAAACGCGGCCGCGGCAGCGAGCAAATTGACCCTCCTCGTACGCTCCGTGACTTCAGCGCGGACATCGCAGAGAAAGCACATGACAGACAACCCCCCGCTGCACCTCCCCCGCCCGCCCCCTTCTTTCCTCGGATAAGCGCACGAATGGGACCACGCCCTGTAGGGCGAAGAGAAACGGCGTTCGCAGGAGCGGGGCGAGCTGGCCGACGCCTTTAAGTGCGCCCGTTGCGCTCCTAGCGCCATCTCGCTGGTAATGAAGAAATGCTTATAAGCGCCTGCCGTCTCTGAGTACTGCGGTAAAAGGTGTGTATATAACGCTCGCAGTTAGCCACCTGGACGATCTGCGCTTTGTGGCATAGTGGTTAGAGCCACGCGCTGCGGATCGAGAAGTCGCTGGTTCGATTCCGCGCTTGGAAAGCTTTTTTTCGGAATTACTTTAGGGGCGAAGCTCCTTAGGTTGTGGGTCGTTCCCTCCTTTGTAGTAGTAGTATGTATGTAGCCAGCTCTAGTTTAATGAATTGTTCACTAGATGAGCAATTCACAAGATATCATAATTTACAAGACAACCTCGCAGTGTTCCTTGATTTAATCACACTAAAAGACATACTTTGCGGGCGATATACTCTAGTGAGCTTTCAACTTTTCGTCTTAATGGACATGATAAAGAAATTATTTCTACGAAAATCGCAAAGCACACCTTGAGCAAGATGTTTGGTTTTGGAACGCTTTATGTGCAGGCGATGCGAAGCCGGAGCACTTGCACGATCGCTTCCCGTTGGCTTTCTTTGGGCATGCTACCAACCTCGCGTCGTGGAACGCGAAGAGGAACGCTACGCGCGTCGTGTCTTGCCTCTAGCCTTGCCGTTAATTCTCAAAGGGCGAGCGGGGAACGCGGTCGCTCTTGGCGCGCTTTCTCTTTCGCTCGGGAGCGGACACTTTCCCGGCATTTCACCGATCACAAAGCGGCGATAATGAAGGGACCACGTAAACCAACAGTACAATAAAAGTTTGATGTTTAATATATACACGGTGTTTCACACACTTTATATGATGTACTGGGCGAATTTCACGGAACAGTTTCACGGTTTACCGATGATTTCCTCCGGAGCTTCGCCCCACTCATCATCATTCAGCCCGTGGATATGCTGTGATTTTTTTCTTTGGGACTTTTATATCAGGGGCGTAGCCAAGGGGGGGGGGGGGTTGGGGGGGTTCAAACCCCCCCCCCGAAATTTTTCAGTTTGGCTTGCGTATATACACACGCACACATACAAACGCACGCACGAACATACATAAAGTATGGTTGAACCCCCTCCGAAAAAAATTTCTGGCTACGCCCCTGTTTTATATATATATATATATATATATTGTACCGGAGCATATCGGTGTCAGCTCTGTGCCAGCGTGAAAGAAGACGTTGACGTTCGTGTGGTTCGTGCTTGCCGGGTTTCTGCCTGAACCAGCTAGGCTGTCTCACGCCTTCTACAGAATAATAACAAGTGTTTGTGGGAGAACACGCTTGTTGCATTTGGTGGAGTCGCTGGGTAGTCCCCTTCCGCGCCCTGGAGCTCCGCAGCCGTACGCTACCATCCGATTCCAGAATGACTGAGCGCGTCGATCCCACGCAAGCCTCTTCCACCCCACCGTCGGTCATGTGCTCTGGTGTATTTCGTCTGCGCGACCCTCCAGTCTACAGCGGCACTGAAGACCGTGATGTCGAGGACTGGCTGGCAGACTACGAACGTGCCAGCGCGATTAACAAGTGGGATGACCCTGCGAAGCTGACTCACGTCATCTTCTACTTGACTGACTTGGCCAACCTATGGTTCATCAACCACCAAGCCGATATCCCCACTTGGTCGGCTTTTAAAGAGACCGTGACGTCGTTTTTCGGTCGTCCAGCTATGCGGAAACTTCGCGCTGAACACGGCCTGCGGAGACGATCTCAACAAATTGGTGAGAGCTTCACGAGCTATATTGAGGATGTCATCGGCCTCTGCAGGCGGGTGGATGCGAGTATGTCGGAGGCTACAGAATACGACATATAATGAAAGGCATTGACGATGACGCATTTCATATGCTTGTGGCCAAAAACCCACAGACTGTAACCGATGTAATTCAGCTCTGCCAAAGTTTCGATGAGCTGCGCAAGCAGCGAATTTCTACACGTCGCGCTAACATACAAACAGCTGACCTTTCAGCTCTGGGGTCCAGGAGTATTGGTGCTGACTACACCGCATTGCTGCCACAAATTCAGCAATACATCCGTGAGGAAGTTGCTCGTCAGCTCTCCCTTGTGGCCACCATCAACGAGCCCCCCACTGCACTGGACCACTCACTTCGTCGTGCTATCCAGACACAAGTTGCTGAGGCTCTCCCTTCGCCGGTGCCGCCAGCACAAGTTGCTGCGCCGCTTACTTATGCGGAAGCCGTCACCCGAGCTCGTGCCCAAACGACACCCTCTTCATTCAGCCCAACCACCAACTACTACAGGTCGCCACTTCCGGTACACACGGTAAATGTACCCTTCTCGCCTCCCCGAGCACCTCTGAACCCTTGGCGTACTCCAGATAACCGGCCCGTCTGCTTCGCCTGCGGTATTCCTGGGCATGTTGCTCGCTATTGTCGCCGCCGTGGACTCTATTTTCGTGATGCTCAGCCCTCCGGCTACATCCCTCAGCAACCAGAACCTCATGTTACACCTGATGCACCTGACTCCCGCTCACGTCGACCCGAATTGACCTCACGTCGGCCCGACTTCACCTCACGTCGATCTCCTTCGCCCCGCCGCCGGTCTATTTCCCCCATGCTTCGCCGTTCCAACCACGCCCAGGAGGAAAACTAGCAGTCGCAGTTCCTGAGGCAAGAGCTGCGCCACCGACGAAATTTTCAAGGCCTCATCTTTCGCCCCCTAACGAGATTGCGGTGTTTGTCGACGGTTTCGCCACAAACGCTCTTGTCGATACAGGCGCCGCTGTTTGTGTAATCAGTGAAGTGCTATGCCGCAAACTGAACAAAGTGACGACGCCACTGTTTGACCTCTCCCTACGCACGGCGAGTTCGCAGCACGTCAAACCTTCGGCCACATGCACTGCGCGTGTTGTGATTCAAGGCGTGCTTTACATAGTCGAATTTGTCGTCCTTTCACCCACGTCGCATGCAGTTATCCTTGGATGGGACTTCCTTTCCGCTAATGATGCGGTTGTCGACTGCGCTCGTGCACAACTCGCCTTGTCTCCGTTCAGTACCACAACTGTAGATCTCGCTTGCTCGCCCGAAAAGGTGGTTGTCGCTGCTGACGTCGTCGTCTCTGCTTTCTCTGTCGCCATGGTGTCCATTTCGTGTGCCTCTGTTCCCGATTCGACCGCCCTCTTTATGCCGTCTAAGGAATGCACTCGCCGCCGGAACCTTGTCGTCCCGTTTGCCGTCCTCACGTTTGCCGGTGGTTCCAGCAGCGTTTACGTGTGCAATCCGTTCCCTTGCCCTTCTACTTTATTGCAAGGCGAATGTATCGGGCGTCTTGACGCTTACGATGCCATCTTCCCTTTCGATGTCCCTTCCGACACGACGCTACTGCCCGTGAATGCCGTCACGTCTGCCGCCGCACCCTCACTACCTGACGAAGACGTACTGTTGCGCAGCGTGGACACCACGCTTACGCAAGATCAGCGCAATCAGGTCGTTCAACTCCTTGACCGTTTCCGCGCCTCCTTCGACCACGGCCAACCTGCCTTGGGACGCACGTCAGTTGTTGTTCACCATATTGACACTGGTCATCATGCTCCGCTGCGCCAGCGTCCCTACCGAGTCTCCCAGGCTGAGCGCGACGTCATCACTCAACACGTCGACGACATGCTGCAACGTGGCGTCATTCAGCAATCACACAGTCCTTGGGCTTCTCCAGTCGTCCTGGTGAAGAAAAAGGACGGCTCAATCAGATTTTGCGTAGATTATCGGCGACTAAACAAGATCACCCGCAAGGATGTCTATCCCCTGCCACGCATTGATGACGCCCTGGATTGCCTTCAAGGTGCGGAATTTTTCTCTTCGCTAGATTTGCGCTCTGGATATTGGCAAGTGCCGATGGCCGAACCAGACCGTCCAAAAACGGCGTTTGTGACCCCTGACGGCCTATATGAATTTAACGTAATGCCCTTCGGCCTTTGCAATGCGCCTGCAACTTTTGAAAGGATGACGGACAGTATTCTCCGGGGACTTAAGTGGCGCACCTGCCTTTGCTACTTGGACGACATAGTTGTCTTTTCTCCTAATTTCGAGACTCATCTCACCCGCCTAGAGCAAGTTCTTCAGTGCCTTACAGCAGCCGGGTTGCAATTAAACTTGAAGAAATGCCATTTTGGCGCTCGCCAACTTACGATCCTAGGCCACGTCGTCTCAAAAGAAGGAATTCTACCAGACCCTGCCAAACTCCGTGCCGTTGCCGAGTACCCCAAGCCTACTACCCTAAAGGAGCTCCGTAGCTTCGTCGGCTTGTGTTCCTATTTCCGCCGTTTCATCCGTAATTTCGCCTCTATTATCGCTCCCTTGACGCAGCTTCTTTCCGGCAGCGCTGACCTCTCGGCCTGGACTTCCCGTTGCGACGACTCATTTACGACGTTGCGCCGTCTCCTCACATCTCCACCAGTACTCCGCCACTTCGATCCCAATGCGCCTACTGAAATCCACACGGATGCTAGTGGTGTCGGTCTCGGTGCCATTCTCGCTCAACGCAAGGATGGCTGCGACGAGTACGTTGTCGCTTATGCCAGCCGTACCCTAACGAAGGCAGAGTCAAACTATTCTGTAACAGAAAAAGAATGCTTGGCCATTATTTGGGCTATAGGGAAATTTCGTACTTATCTTTACGGACGCCAGTTTAATATTGTCACCGACCACCATGCCTTATGCTGGCTATCGTCCATGAAAGACCCTACTGGCCGCCTTGCTCGTTGGGCTTTACGCCTTCAAGAATACGACATTCGTGTTGTTTATCGCTCGGGACGCAGACATTCAGACGCCGATGCCCTATCCCGTTCTCCGCTACCTCCTGACCCTGTCTGCTTACCCATTGACACCTGTGATTCATCATCTTTGAGCGTCACTGACATGCCGGCCGAGCAGCGCAAGGATTCCTGGATCGCTTCCCTGCTCGACGTCCTCTCTCGCCCTTCGCCAGCATCCACCTCACGCTCCCTCCGTCGTCAAGCAAAACACTTTGCTGTGCGTGAAGGCTTGCTCTATCGCCGAAATTACCTGACGGATGGCCGTAGGTGGCTGCTTGTCATTCCCCGTCATTTGCGTACCGATATATGCGCCGTCTTCCATGATGACCCCCAGTGTGGCCACGCTGGAGTCTTCAAGACTTACTCCCGCCTTCGTCTAAGGTATTACTGGCGCGGCATGTACCGGCACGTTCGCCAGTATGTTCGGTCATGTGCCGCGTGTCAACGCCGCAAGACGCCTCCTCACAGTACAGCTGGCCCTCTGCAACCCTTGCCATGCCCGGCAAGACCGTTCGACCGCGTCGGAATTGATATTTACGGTCCTCTTCCAAACACTCCTCAAGGCAACCGGTGGATCATTGTCGCCGTAGATCATCTCACGCGCTACGCGGAAACATCTGCGCTGCCAGCTACCACCGCGAAAGACGTTGCCTGCTTTCTTCTTCACCATCTCATTTTGAGACACGGTGCCCCTCGTGAATTACTAAGCGACCGTGGCCGCGTGTTTCTCTCGAACGCCATCGACGCACTGCTAAAGGAATGTCGCATTGTCCACCGCACAACCTCGGCATACCATCCTCAAACAAACGGCATGACGGAACGCTTTAATCGTACCCTTGGAGATATGCTCGCGATGTACGCCTCTGACGATCACACTAATTGGGATCGCGTGCTCCCTTTCGTCACGTACGCCTACAACTCTGCGCCACAAACTACCACCGGCTTCTCTCCGTTCTTCCTTCTATACGGACGGGAACCCTCGTGCTCCATGGATACCATTCTCCCCTATCGACCCGATGTTTCCGAAGCCACGCCTGTTTCCGAAGCAGCTGCTTATGCCGAAGAGTGTCGTCAGCTCGCTCGCTCTTTTACCGCGCAAGATCAATGGCGCCAAAAAACTCGCCACGACGCCTCAGCATCTAGTACCCACTATACGCCGGGAATGCGGGTTTGGCTCTGGGTCCCGTCCACCACTCCCGGACTTTCTACCAAGCTTTCGTCGAAATACCACGGCCCATACCGTGTGGTGCAACAAACATCACCCGTCAACTATGACATCGAGCCGATCGACCCACCATCCGACCACCGCTGCCGAGGGCGTGAAACAGTTCACGTATCACGGCTAAAGCCGTGCTACGACCCTCCTGTCGTGTCATCTCCTTAGGTCGCCAGGATGGCTCCTTTTTGCGCGGAGAGTAATTGTACCGGAGCATATCGGTGTCAGCTCTGTGCCAGCGTGAAAGAAGACGTTGACGTTCGTGTGGTTCGTGCTTGCCGGGTTTCTGCCTGAACCAGCTTGGCTGTCTCACGCCTTCTACAGAATAATAAGTGTTTGTGGGAGAACACGCTTGTTGCAATATACATACATATATATATATATATATATACTTATACATATATGCAGTATAACGGCGGCGACGGCGACAGCGACGGCAAAAACCAGCCGAGACTGTCCATATAATTGCTATCACAATAAAAAAATAGGAGGGAGCGCGCCTAGCGTCCAGAAGCTGAAGCCGCTAGTTCCTCGCGTTCGTGTCACATTTCCCATGATGCTCCTGTTTCATTTTCTTGTTTGCTGCGCTCATGGGAAAAAACAAAAACTAACGAGCGCGAGCGCCCACTTGGCGCTTTAACCCTCACCCCATTCGCATAGTATGGACCCCAGGCCACTCGGGCCTTCCCGGCAACGAGGCGGTGAATGCCGCTGCCCGCGCTTCTCTCACCCGGGCCGTTGCCCCTCCAGTTCCCGAGACGGAATCTCTCAATACAAATTTGACGCGCTTCCGCGAAATTCTGGCTTATTACCGTGCTTCGCGCCGCCTCCACCCAGACCCCGCACGTGGTCTGGAGAAGGCGGACGAACGACTGCTACGCCGCCTCCAGACGAACACCTATCTCAGTCCGGCGGTCGCCAGGCACTTTTTGCCTGAAATCAATGGCACCTGCTCGACCTGTCAGGTACTCGCCGACACCTATCACGTCATAGCTTCGTGCCCCTCCAACCAACTTCCCTGCTCATCACCCTTCCCCATTCCAACTAGAGAGGCTTGGGAGGAGTACCTGCTCGGCTGCTCCACCTTGGATGCTCAACGCTCCTTGGTGACGCGCGCTCGGGCAGCGGCCAGCTCCACTGGCGTCCCGGAATAGGGTCTGGCCACTCAAGCATGCAGTACCTCACACTGCCACTCTTTGGTTAATTTTCACTAATAAAAATGTTTTCTACCACCACCACAAGCCAATCTCCTCGGGCGCCGCTCCCCGCCTCGTTCTCCATGTGCTAGTCACAATTCCCAGCATGCTCCTGTTTAATTTTTTATGGATGGGGTTCAAAATTCTCACATGACGCTCCCTCCTAGTTTTTTTTTAACACGAAAGTGTTTTATGCCGGGGTCCACCACGGCTCCACTGACGCATTTCCGTCACGGATATGACATTGTAAAATATAAAGACTAACATATGGCAAAGAAAAAAACTATAAGAAAAAGTTCCGTCCCCGGGAGTTGAACTTGCGACCTATCGATCGCCAGCGCGCAGCGCGAAACGACTCCGCCACAGAAGGCATGTTCTTTGCTGTGCTAACGGCGAGCTATTTATGTACACCATTTTCCGGTGGCGGTACTCAGAGATCGGCGGTACAGCGTGTTTTCGTTATCACTAACGAGATGGCGTGAAGGGCTCGAAGCGCGCGCTTTAAAAGTCGTCCCCCACGCGGATTAGCCCGCGCCTCGACAGGGCGTGGTCGCTCGTGCGGGCGCTTATCTTGTGAATCTCGGTGCTTTGTATGTACGTCTTGCGCTCTGCCTGCAAGTTTCCGTTGAGAGCACGAAGGTCACCTCGCTCAATGCAGCAGCCGCTTTTGCGAAAGGAGCGCGCTGCTCACACAGAAATAAGTTACAACTGTGACAGTTCGCGCTCATCCTGTGTATCTTCGTTCCGCGCGTCCTTACTGCTTGAGCAGCGCATGGCAAGTTTCGAGCGGCTTGCCGTTCTTCGCGTAACATTACAATTTGATGCTGTAGCATTCATTCCTTCGCGCTTGGGGCGAAAGAATGCACAACAAACATTCAACTACGTCTGTGAAGACACGTTTCACTTTCGTGTTATACCGATTCCTATGACAGAGGGATCAGCCATGTTTTTTTCCCTCCATGTCGTATGCTGTCATCGCTTGGTGTAACGCTGGTAAAACCACTTATAGCATAGCCATCTGTAGCATATTGAGCGCGCGCTCGCGCCAAGAAGTCTTCCTCCTCTTGTTCTTCGAGCGCCTTGATGATGATATTAGGTGCGGGGCACTTCAGGAACCCGGGCTGCCTAATGCTGTCATACGCTGTCGTCGTTTGGCGTAACGCAGGCAAAACCACGCATAGAAATAGAGAAAAAGGGGAAGAAAGCGAGAAATAGAAAGAGACAGAAAGAAAGGGAGAAAATAGGAAGAAAAATAGAAATCAATATAAAGAAAGAGAGAAAAAAAAAGAGAGAAAGAAGCTGGAAAAGAGAAAAAAGAAGGAAACAAAAAAAAACGAAGAGAAACAAAGAAGGCTGCCCAGCTCCGCACTTCCTTCAGGCTTGGCACCCCTAGAGCGAAGCTGCCTGAATTTTTTTTTTTATTCCCTACCATTTTGCTTGCTGTCTTTGCACCTCTGTATTGAGCTGGCCCATTCCACGAGATTGCTTTTTACTCCTTGGCCAGTTACTGCCTCGATAAAGGCCAAGAACAACTAACGAAAGCTCGTTTTTAATCTTCAAAGGCTTATACCATTCACATCATTAATGCCCGGAACGATTAAAGCGAGGAAGCCTCATAAATTATGGAAAGCTCGACAATTATTAACGCGCAGTATTGCTGGGGAATAAAAGAAGGTAGAAGATTTTTATAAATGTTAAAGAAGAAAAATATGACAGGCCTGTTTATGGAACCATGGACAGCGACGGAACCAGCATATCGTGACTGATAAATTATATAGGTATAGAGCAAATGTCTATTAACGAAGCGTGTTAAGGATATAATGAAGTTTTGGAAGATTAGGAATTTGTAGAAGCTTTAACATTATTGGATTATGTACATGAAGCAAAGGGTGTAGAGCCACGCACGCTCATCTTGATCAGCCGCGTTGGGAAGGACGTTATTCGGGTAGAAGAATTCGCGCTAATTGAAAGCGTTCGGTGGAAGCATATAGATGATTAGCGTAATGGTTGTCTCGAGTGAAGAAATGCAACATAAAAGGAAACGAAACTTCCTAATATATGAGCATATCATAATGAGTGACATAAATATAAGCGCTTGCAACTACAGGCAAAAATATGTTTTCTGTTGAGTTAAAAAAGCAGTCGCATCACGCTTCGAAGCTTTGCTATAATTGCAGTGCTATTACAAGCACTAGCACCATTACTATCAATAATAATAATAATAATAATAATAATAATAATAATAATAATAATAATAATAATAATAATAATAATAATAATAATAATAATAATAATAATAATAATAATCAATCATTTATTTAACGTGCCCAGGAATAACCGTGAGGTCTTTGTGCAGGCGCACGCTAAAAAAACAATAAAGATAAACAATACAATACAGACAGTCTTCAGAAATACAAAGAGCAAAAACACGTAGACAAAGAGAAATGAACAGAAAAGGGGAGGAGTAAGAATAAGACAACACGAGAAATATTGAAGGGGCCTACAAAGTTAGATTGCACATATACAACTATGCGGAAAGACGGAGAAGGGAAGACTTTGTACATTGTGTCATACTATGTCAAAACAGTGCGAAGCTCGGATAAAAACAATGATTGTGGACTATGAAAAACGTCAAGATCAAGAAAATTAATATTATAAAGACTTTGTATTCTGTGAACGGTAGAGTGTTGGAAGAAGCAGGCGGGTACATGAAACGGTCTGTTCTGTCTGGTTAACTTACGCGGAATTCGAAAATTAACACAATTGAGAAGTACAGGGCAGGATATGATACCGTGGACTAGCTTGTAAAGAAATAAGAGATCAGAACGATTTCGTCGGCATTGAAGTGATGGCAATGATAATAATTCAGCAGTATGTGAACGTGATCCAGAGTCATTTTTAGCAAAGCGATGGTTATATATGCTGAGGAATTTTTTCTGGATTCGTTCAATGGTATTACCGCTGGATTGAGCAATGCCATTCCATATCACGGACGCATACTCAAGTTGCGGAAGACATATTGCCGTGTACAATTTGTGTAGGGCCATGGGAGACCTGAATTCTCGAGATATTCTACAAACACATCCGAGAGAACGAAGGCCCCGCATAGCAGCACGCTTAACGTGAGGAGAAAGTTTAACGCGCTGTCAACAACACCGAGATCACTGATTTCATAAACCTTGCATAACGGCACAGAATTGACAGAGTATTGAAATGACACGCTAGATGTTTTGCGAGTGAGAGACATGAATTTTGTCTTTGAGGTATTTAGAGAAAGATTATTGCCGTTGCACCATTCGAAAAAAAAAAAAACACAAATCTGACTGCAGCAAGCGACAGTCGTTAATTGAATGAATTTCCTTAAATATCTTGATGTCATCGGCATACAAGAGTTAAAAGAATTCCGAATGGCAAAAGAAACATCATTAACGTAAATTAAAAATAGGAGTGGGCCTAATACTGACCCTTGAGGGACCTCACTAGTCACTTTATACAAAGAAGAGGTTTGGCCATTTACGGCAACATAACAAGATCTATTGAGCAGATAGCTGTGCAAGAGATTCACAATCGACAAGTCAACGTCAAAGTTCGCAAGTTTAACCATAATCAGTGTGTGGCTGACTACGTCAAAAGCCTTGCTCAGGTCACAGTAGATTACGTCAACCTGTCCTCTCTGAGAAATAGGTGTGGAGATCTGCGTCATGAAACTAGCAAGATTTGTGGTAGTTGAGCGGCCAGCAAGAAAACCATGTTGGTTTGGAATCAATGAGTTTTTCACACTAAAAGAGAATATTTTGTGAAGAGCCAGTTCAAAGATCTTTGATGTGGCACATAGTAGAGAAATCGGGCGATAATTAGAAACATCTGTCTTAGAGCCCGACTTAAATACTGCGAAAACACGAGCAGTTTTCCACATGCTAGGAAATGTGAAAGTGTCCAGGCAGTTATTAAATACCGTAGTCAGTACTGGGACAAATATACTACCATAAGCTTTTAGTATGGCGGAGGGGATGCCATGTGGGCCACATGATAAGGATGGTTTTAAGCGCTTAATGCATTCGCTGATAAGATTTTCATCCAGCGACAAAGCACTGGATGAGCTAACTGCCATGGGCTGTTGTCTGATATCAGTGCTAGAGTCTGAGGCCTTATAAACGGATGAGAAATGTGTGGCAACACAGTCAGCGACGACATGCACTTCTGCCCCATTTGAGTCTAGTTGTCTGAAGGACTCTCCGCTTTTGCCAGACCGTTTACGTACATACTTCCAAAATTCAGCCGGCCTGTCAGAGGCGCTTTTTTCTAAGAATTCAATGTACGAACTATGATCGTGTTTATATAGGCGTTTAGAGAGACTTCGAAAAAAGCTGAACTCTTCCTTCCACTCGCTGGATGGAGAACATTTAGATTTCCTGTGTGCGTGATCTTTATGCTTCAGTGCACTGATAAGTTCAGATGAGAACCAGTGGGGATATTTACGTTGTTTAGGTGTATACTGTGGAATAAAATTAAGCATGCTGCTCAGTACAAGCTCCGTAAACCGATCAACCTGGTCATCAACATTGGGTTTGTCAGTAACCTGTAACCACTCAACGGTGGACAAGGGATGATAGAGGCCCGTGTAATCACCTCGCTTGAACGCAAATCTTAGAGATTTGTTTACGTAACTGCTGTAGCTCGTTGTTTCGGCTGATGCAGATAATCTTACGTTAAGTGGTGGGTGGAATTTGTCCGGACGTACAAGAGAGATGTTGTAGCGGGAAACTTCAAGGGGTTATCATTTGACACACACAGGTCTAAGACGTTGCCACTGGAATTGACGACTGAATTGTGTTGCAGTAGGGAATTAAACGCCAGAAAGTCCAAGAGCAGGCTGCACTTTTTCTCTGTGAAATGATTGTAATGAGAAAAGGTAAGCGTGCTCCAGTCAATTCCAGGTGCATTGAAATCCCCAAGAATAATTCTGTGCCCACTATGAGAAGATATCACAAGTTCAATAGAAGACTTGAAACGAGGCAGGGGAAATGCTGGGCGGTAAATAGAAGCATCCAATCAACAATATTTCACGGTGCTCAAGGTTGATTTCTAGCCAGATCGATTCTTCGATAGTTTCTAGGTCTTTCCGTCTAACGGATTTCAGTGAATTGTCAATGGCAATCAGCACGCCACCGCCTTTCTGTTTGGTTTCACTGAAATCTCGGTCACGGCGGAAGGTGGTGTAGGTCGGGGGAAAAAAGTCCGATGATGGAATTTCAGTGCCGAGCCAGGTTTCAGAAATAGCAATAATAGGAAAAGAAGACGAAAGAACATTAGAGAAAAACTCGAGTGTCTTGGTACGCAGACCCCTAGCATTTTGGTAGAATATGTCTACTTTACACGGCACTTTCGATTCCAGGCACTAGTTCAGAGGGATGAAGCATGTCATCGCTCAGCTCCCCACGAAATGGCTTGAAGAGGCATCCGAGGGGCCACATCGAAGGGTGATTCAGGCGTTGTAGCGTTTCCTCGTCAACTTCGATATAGAATGAAGAATATGACTGGAATCTTGTTTGAAGTCGCCGGCAGGAAATGGGAGACATATCCAATGAAGCAATATGTTTTTTGATGTCAGCAGCAGTGGTGTCCGGGCTCAGCTTCGTAACAAAAATGGCCTTTGGCCGTTGTGGTCGTTGTGGCCGCTGAGCTACAGATATAGTGGATGTCTTCAATGCTCCAAACGAGGCGGGTTTCTTCTTTCTTACACCCTCAGTTACCGCTGCAGAAGCGGCTGTCACAGGCATCACACTGACACGCTAGGACGTGTCTACGTCACCTGGCGGCGAATTCGAAGATGAAAGAAATTTGGACAGAGGTTGTTCAGAGTACGCAGGTTGCTTGGAGGTCACACATCGGCCAACGGTCACCTGCTCTGGAGGGATCACAGGTGCCTTCACTGACACGGCGGCCGTGCGACGCGTCAGCTCCTCACGCAGGAAGCGGACCTCCGCACGAAGGGCGGCGACCACGCGGGCTTGTTGTTCAACACCGCGGGAATGATCCTTACGGAGGCGCTCGTTTTCTTCGCGTAGTTGGGATACCTCGTCGCTGAGGAACGAGATTCCCTCCAACGCGTCGAGGAGGAGGCGGCGCAGCCCGGCGAGATCACCACCCGGAGGGCCACACGTGGAGAGGGAACCGGTTTGAGAGCTGCAGTGCTCATCGCTGCACGCCGCCGAGTTGTCTTCGCTAGGCTTACCAGAAGAACTGCTCAGATCGCATAAATTGCAGCAAAATGAGCTCGATCCAGACTTCAGAAGTTGCAGCTCTTCATCAGGCCAAGTTACACACTTAGCATGAACACGTTTAGAGCAACTTTCACAGCGGAAAAAACTGCTGCTTACCGAAAAACGGGCAGGAGCATAACAAGCATGCATCCCGACTGGGAGCCATGGTGCGGGACTATAATAATAATAATAATAATAATAATAATAATAATAATAATAATAATAATAATAATAATAATAATAATAATAATAATAATAATAATAATAATAATAATAATAATAATAATAATAATAATAATAATAATAATAAGAAGAAGAAGAAGAATAATAATAATAATAATAACAATAATAATAATGCACACGAAATAAGTAGCGAAAGCTTCGTAAAAAATGGCGTGGTAACGTAATTATCTGACAAATGTTCTGGGACTCATGTTCACAAAAGGCGTTCCTAAGAGCAGTAATACTCAATCTTGGCATATGCAGGATATGTAACTAGCAAGTTTGGATGAACAATCGAAAAAGAAAGCGTAATATATGGTGTTTCAGAAAAAAAATGAAAACGCATAATCTTAAGTTCTTAAAATCCACGTATCTCTATGCTCGCTGTGCAATACACACCATGATTCTTTACTGCTGTCACCACGCTCAGGTGCTTTTCATACCGACGTTTTCACATGTTTCCTCTTATTCTGCTCGGATATTGGTGTTCTTACATAGTGCCGCTCGCCCATTCTGAAGGATTAGCCGGAAATGTCCCCGAACCTAGTATAACATTCCTAGTTCCACCTAGCCAGTGGCCGGAGTTTTCTATTCAGGCACATATTTACTGGCATGTACACATGATGCATACTCGTCAATGCATCAGCAGCGTAAAGTTGGGAATAGAGGCCGAGAAAGCTTCTATTTAAAACCACCGAAGCTAATTGATAAGGTGAGGGATACTTTTATGGTTGTTCGGTTGCCTCGGCTGCTTGTCGCCTCCCTCGTGCTTCTCGTCTTTTGACTAAAGAAGTTTCACCTGCTGCGTATAGCCCCTCATTGATCAAGGAGCCACTCCACTTGGACTCACGTATGTCGCTTTAATTTACGGACGCACATACAAAAACACATGCATGGTACATATAGCATGGAACAGAAAACGCACCATTAAAGGAAGCTAGCGGCACGATTATGTTGCCGTAGACAAGAACGGTATCGGAACTATTTCTGCGACATGCCACTCACCAAGCATCTGAAATGCCTTTGAGAAGCGGCCGATGAATCCACGTGATCAGAAGAGAGAGACGTGATATATAATTTGCGGTGATATTAAGCGGACCGACTTACAATTTGCTACCTTGCACTATTGAGATAGTGGATGTAAAGAGGAAAAGAGCGAAAGAGTAATAAGCAAAGAGCATATGGCGAGCCGTCAGCGTCTCGGAGAAGACGACGATGTTGCGCCTCAGCTGCTCCGCACGTTCGAGCCTAGCGCGAGAGAAAAGGCCCGCAAGAACGTCAGCGCCTGTGGTTGCCCATTGGAGAGCAAGCATCAATAAAATATGTGGGAAAGCGAACGCCTCACGTCTTCCCACAAGCGAGGACCCGGACATCGAATGGCAACGCGCCACCTGCTCGTCCCTTCGCCAACGCACTGAGCCTCACGGCCATTCCCGTTTCTTCGGTGACTACAGTAAAGACTTCAGCCCCGTTCATTCCGACTGACCATGGACACCACACCCAACAGCGACGGAACGCCGAATCCCACGGCACCCTACCCTGTCGTCGCTACTCTCAAGATGCCGGAGTTTTGGCAGGTGGACTCGGAACTATGGTTTCTGAGAGTCGAGCCACTCTTCCGACGACACCGGGTAACATCGCAAACAGCGAGGTACGACTATGTCATCGGCGTTTTACCACCTGCTGTCATCGCCATCGTAAGAGACATTCTGTGCTCTCCGCCTCCTGACAGCCCCTACGGCACTCTTAAAGCAGAGCTCATACGCCGGACAACCGAGTCGGAACAGGGTAGGCTGCAGCAGCTGCGCACCGCGGAGGAACACGGTGACCGAAAGCCTACAGAGCTTCTGCGTCGCATGCGACATCTCATAGGGGACAACCCTGCTGCATTGGACGCATCCATCCTACGAGAGTTCTTCCTACAGCGACTGCCACAGCAGGTGCGGATGATTTTGAGTGTGTACTCCACAGAAACCCTCGACTCACTGGCACAGGTGGCCGACAAGATTATGGATGTCGGTACCCCGTCCATATCTGCAATCGAGAGACGTGATTCTTCCCACTTTGCGCCGGTCCGCGATGACCGCTTGGACCGCCTCCTTCATGCTAACGAGAAGCTCAACGGCAAAGTGGACCAGCTCGCTCACTGAGCTCGCCCAAAGCAGACCACCAACGCAATGCGTCACGACAACGACGCCAAAGCCGCGATAGATCGCCAAGTCCGCCTCGCAGCGTCTGCTGGTACCACCACCGATACGGAGCACGCGCCCATCAGTGCCATCAGCCATGCCAGTTTGCGGGAAGCGCATGGGCCACGCACTGACGGCGGCCAGTGTTGCAGGCCCGACATAAAGCCGCCTATTCCACGTCACGGACCGCGTCACCAAAGTTCGGTACCTCATCGACACAGCTGCGGAAGTGTGTGTTGTTCCTCCTACACTGGAGGACCGTCGACGACGTCAAACCACGCCGCCTGTCACTGATTATAGTTCCACCATACGGACCTACGGACAGAGGTCTGTTTCGCTTGACATCGGCTTGAGACGCACGTTTCGTTGGATTTTCTTAATCGCCGACGTGCGTGTACCAGTCATCGGTGCGGATTTTCTTTGGCATTTTAAGCTTGCGGTATCTCTTCCGTGCTCAATCGCTTGAAGACCCGGTGCGCCACAATGTCACTCATCACTAGAGAACGGATTTTAGGCAAATGCCTATTTTGTTCGATGCGTTCCTATCGCGCCACTTTGATATATGAGCTTGAATTAGAGGTTAAGGAGGGCTTTTATACTGTTTTTATAGTGCCTATAAATGCCTATATTTGGCGTTCGTGCCTAAATGCGCACAAATGCACAGAAATTACTATTTTCAAAATTGGCGCTTATATGAATACTATTTAGCCTGAAGTTTCGCTCCCAGGTGAAATTTGGGACCGTTATTCGTGCTAGCGCACAACATTGACTGTTCGGAACTATGGGGTTCACTTAGTCACCTAGTTCAACCAACTCCCACAAACAACCGCTAGCAGCAGTGAAGTGGGACACGCCGGCAAGAATTCGCCGCCGCGCTGACATGGCGCGAGTGGTTGGCGAATGCGAAACCGCGGAGAGCCGTCAGTGGAAAGGAGTGAAGAGCAAAAAAGAAAGAAAGCAAAATATGATACGCACGCAGCTTTTGTTTTGTTTGTAAATTACCTTTAAGGTGTTCACTGCCGTAGCGTCACCAGAAAGTTTTCTCGCCGTTTGTATGTGTGCTTGTATATATACACATGCAAAACTGTAATATATACATTTTTTTTTGTCTGGGAGGGAGGGTTGAACGAACCCGCCTAGATCCGCCAGTGGTTCACTGCCAGGGGAGAAATTGACTCTACGCGATTCGACCCTCCCTTCTTGTCCCTGCTTTCTGGTGTTTTAGCGATCTGGCTAAACACTCCTGCCCTTCTCAGTTATGCCGAAAAGAAAGACACGCAGGAGTGTGTTGGTTCGACAGTGGACACTTGACTCACCGTGCAGACCGCGGAGAGGCCGTGTTCCGCGAACCGTGCGGGACAAAGCACAATTGCACGGCTATGTTCAATTGTTGGCGCCTTTGTGCCATCTTAAGCAATAACATTTTTGTTTTCCTGTCGCAGATAGAGTTCGCGCGCGTCTTCGATTGAAATTATTTCCATTTATGTGAAAATTTATTGTGCCTATATTTATGATATCGGAGGCCTAAAACGTTGTTTTGCCTGCCCATTTGCGGCGCCTAAAACGAGCTTTTTTAATGCCTAAAAATCCGGTCTCTACTCATCACATTGTGACAGTAGGAGCACTGGTGTTTGCACGTGCTCGTCGTCTCGCTCCCGACCGTTACAATGTTGCACGGCAAGAATTCGAGCACATGCCTGACCTCGGATACGTCCGCCCCTCTTCTGGTGCTTGGTCATCACAGCTACACATGGTCCCCAAGCCCTCAGGTGACTGGAGACCATGCGGTGACTATGGCGCCCTTAACAATGTGACGGTACTGGACCGCTATCCGATACCGCACATCCAAGACTTCACGGCATTGCGGCACGGTTCCACCGTATTTAGCAAAATCGACCTAGTGCAGGCATACCACCAAATACCTGTCGAGCCTTCCGACGTACCGAAGACTGCTATAATAACATCTTTTGGCATGTTTGAATACATACGTATGCCCTTCGGTCTACGAAACGCCGCACAAACCTTTCAACGGTTCATGGACCAGGTTCTTCGTGGTTTGACCTGCTGCTTCGCGTACATCGACGACATCCTCGTCTTCAGCACTTCAGCAGAAGATCACGAACTTCACCTGCGTCAGGTTTTTACGCGGCTCCGGAACTATGGACTTGTCAACGGACCGAAGAACGAGTTCGGAGTTTCCTCACTGGACTTCCTTGGCCTTCGCGTGGATTCCCGTGGGATTTCTCCACCGGCGGCGCGTGTGGAAGCTATGTTGCAGTTTTCACGGCCAACAACTACGAAGGAGCTGCGGGAATTCCTCGGGCTTGCCAACTATTACCATCGGTTTATTCCACACTGCGCGGCCATTTTGCAACCGCTACGTGCACTTCTGTCCGGTCAAACGATGCCGAACGCTTCCATCTCCTGGACAGATGACGCTGAGACAGCTTTCAGTTCCATCAAGGAAGCTCTGGCCAACTCAACGCTCCTCGCGCATGCAAAGAACGACGCCATCACGTCACTCACCGTGGACCCCTCCGATGTCGCCATCGGAGCAGTCCTGCAGCAGTTGGTCGATGGAGTTTGGCAGTCGGTCGCTTTCTTCTCAAGGAAGCTCTCACGGACCGAGTGCCGTTACAGCACCTTCGGTCGCGAACTGCTCGGTCTATTTGGCTGTCAAGCATTTTCGCCACTTCCACGAAGCTCGGCAATTCCATATCCTCCCCGACCACAAACCGCTCACGTCTCCCTCGATCGCTACCAGCTCTGACCACACTCCACGTGAGATCCACCAGCTTGCCTACCTATCGGAGTTCACGAGCGATATCCGGCACATCAGTGGCAAAGACAACCCCCGTGGCTGACGCACTATCCCGAATAGAAATCAACGCAGCGATGGATGAGCGCCCGCCAGTCGACATTGCAGCCATGGCTACTGCACAATGGGAGGACAGCGAACTTCAGGTTCTACGACGCCAAGAGAACTCCCTCAAGTTCGAAGATGTCCAACTTCCAGGCTGCGCGATTCTCCTCGTTTGTGACACCTCTAGCAGTTATCCTCGCCCCTACGTTCCAGCGCCATTTCGCCGCAGTGTTTCTGATGCCTTGCATTCCTTGTCGCACACCGGCATACGCGCGACTCAACGCCTCGTCACAGCGCGATATCTATGACCACGTATGAACATCGACATCTGCCGCTGGACACGTGCTTGTTTCAAGTGCCAGCAAACCAATGTCCAGCGCCACATAGTCAGCCCACCGGGTACCTTCACACATCCTGACTCGCGGTTCAGTCACGTGCACCTGGACCTCGTAGGCCCTTTGCCCCCATCGAAAAACAGCCGGTATATATTAACGTGTGTAGACCGGTTCAGGCGGTGGCCTGAGGCACTACCGCTGACCAACATCACGGCAGAGTCAGTTACCTACGGACTCATCACCGTGTGGATAAGCCGCTACGGAGTTCACAAGACCATCACAACGGATCGAGGTCGTCAATTTGACTCCGCGCTTTTCCGGACTTTGTCCCGCATGCTTGGTGTCAACCACATCAAGACGACAGCCTACCACCCTATGTCGAATGGCATGGTTGAGTGGTTTCGCTCATGGCCTCACAATCGTTGATACCCTGGACGGAGCGACTGCCACTCGTCCTCCTCGCCCTTCGCAGCACGACACGTACGGACGCGTCCTGCTTCTCAGCTGAGCTCTTTTTTTGGCACGACCTTAAGGCTTCCTGGCCAGTTTTTCGACGCGTCTCCGGTACCACCGTTGGACTTTGCTGATTATACCAGCCGCCTCACGAATGCCATGAGAAACGTGTCTCCTATCCCACCACGTCAACACGCACGCCCAAGTTTTGTCAATCGTGCTCTCTGGGATTGCACACACGTCTTCATACAGCACGATGCAATCAGACCACCACTACAACCGCCTTACGACGGACTCTTTAAAGTCATCAAGCGTTGCCCCAAGCATTTTGTCCTGCTGCTTAATGGACGTGAAGACAGTGTCTCCATTGACTGCATTAAGCCGGCCGTCCTCGCAGACGACAAGCCGTCCGCCAACACCAGACGAACGCACTTCGCAGCAGAAGAAACTACCAGCTACTAATAAGGATCACTCCTTCGCGCACTGGCTACCTCGCTAGGGGGGGGGGGGGGCTTTGGCGAACCGTCAGCGTCTCGGAGAAGACGACGAAGTTGCGCCTCGCTGCTCCGTACGTTCGAGCCTAGCGCGAGAGAAAAAGAGGCCCGCAAGAACGACAGCGCCTGTGGTTGCCCATTGGAGAGCAAGCATCAATAAAATATGTGCGACAGCGAACACCTTCCCACAAGCTGCATGCACACATGATGATGCGCAGGAAGTCTATATATGGTCGCGAAGCCTTGCCGCCTTGAAGTACTGCAGTTATGTTGTCGTTGCGTTTTGCGAAAGAGAAGTGCATAACCATGTACCAAGAAGCTTCGTTTGCGAAAGTCTTCTCGAGTCCAGTGGGTTTAATGCTTCCCAGAGACGTTAACGCTTGGCGTTGCACAGGGCACAAATACGCAAAAGCTCTTGAATAGTTTCTTTACTTCCGCATGAGTCACACTCATGCGTGTGTCACTTGATCCTAGTGCAAAGAGAGTATGCCTTTCTAAATGGACCCGAGAACTAGTGGCGGCACATTGATGTCCGAGCAGAGAGAGACACATGGGATAAAGTGAACGTAGACGACAGAAGGCGAGAAGCACTGTCACGGTCAGTTACTAGGTTAAATTCGCCGGAGCGCTTTTTCTGAGGCACAATCTGGAGTAACAATAAATTGAATAGCCTACGTACCTTTGCGAGCAAATAGGCGCAAGTGAAGGAAGATTATGACGATTTTCACTAGGAAAAACAAGCAGGGAACCTAGTGTCCAAACTAATTTGTAAAGCGAGTCCTGCCATCAAAGTTCTTTCACTCGCTTGGCTTACGCAAGTTCTGTATCTAACTAGACTATAAGGAAGAAAACAGAAAGGAAAGAGGCAGGGAGATTAACCAGAAAAACTTCCGGTTGGCTACCTTACACTGGGTAATTAGGGAAGGTGAATAGAAGTATAGGAAAAATAGAGGAGAAGGAAAAAAAGAGAGGCAGTGAATTAACTGCAGCATGCGGGACTGCACCACACGTCAGAGGCGTTGGCACAAGCCCATCGTCCTTAAAAAGCACAAGAGTGCTTTCACTGCCTCGTGGGCCATCGAGAGATATGGACGGTGCTATAGTAACACCTGCACGGAAAGCGGTCGACTATCCAGTCGCCGCAGTGCGTTGGAAAGTACTTGTCTCTCCGAGGCAAAACGAGGACAGTGGCACAGCAAGTGCCACTGTGTATCAGATTGAGCGCAGCAAGTGTTACAGATTGTGCATAACAAGTGCCACAATCTGTAACTAAAAAAGTTAAGTATGAAGTTATTTCGATTAGTGAACGAATCGCTTTGATGTATTTTTTACAACTAGTATTCGCCTACAAATAATTCATTAGTAGTGACGAAAGTAGACCTTCGTAGGTTTTTTTAAATGTGCTCGACGTAAAGGAAACAAAACGTGTATAATATTTCAGTGGTTAGTGAAATGTGCCGTATATCGAGTCACGCCGTGATCGAGTTAACATCTAGTTTTCTCGGATATTTGACAAACTGATCACCACAAAGGCCATAAATTATTTTTTCAGTAGCATTCGGTACACTCAGTTGTCAGTGGGAATGGCTGTACTGCCGAAGAGACTGGCAAACTTGCACATGAAAGTTGACGATGCGTTTTCATTCCACTTTCAGGATGTTCTGCTTTCTTTAATCAAGGACTCAGAAGTGTAATTGTTATTTAAGTCGGCTCAATTTGATGCAGCGATTGAAATTCTGACCAAGTGTATCCTAATGTAAAGCAGAATTACTCGTGCAACTCTTAAAAGGGCCAGAGAAGCCTTCACTAATCTGTACCGCCTTCGTACAGGAATAGAAGGTCCTTCTATGTATGCACACGGAGTGCATGCTTTAGGACAATTCTATAGAGCACCTCCTGCACCACCATTTTCATGAAAGCACCAAAATCTATGGGGTATTTTGTGCTCACTGCATGATTGTTCTTCTACAAAACCCGAGCCGCTTTTTCCTCACAAGGCCAAAAAACTGCACGCATGATGCGCGGAGTATAGTAACCCTTCTATATATTCACGCTACTGCTCGTTGAGTTCACGTAATGGTCCTGAAATATTGCCCCATTTCTCTCTTTTTTATACATATTTGAGCTTCTTCTCCCTGATTAAATGGGTAACCTCTTAGACAAGGTCACGCTAACTTTCATTAAATAATTATTTCATTGATTTATTCATCTTAACCGTACTTGCGTTTCCTTCCATACACTATAAGGGTGTGATGATCCTATTTACATTCACATCCCAAGTAGTTATTTCTATTATTATCACTGCTCTCCAAGTTCTTGCTTGCAAAGAGACGCTGCGTCGGTTTCCGCCGACAACTCGGTGTAACAAAGCCACGAAATGAAGAAATAAGCGTAGTGGCAAACCGTCCTAATATTATCCTGTGCTTCATGATGAAATTAGTGACGCGCTCTGCGCCGCTTATCCACCCGTTTCTTGTGACCGTGAGCAGTGGAATGCCGTTTGCTTCTCTGAACGCTAATTTCGCAGTCGCCTCGTTTTAATGGCTAGTGTTAATATAATTGCTCTTCTGGGAGTGGTGTGCAGAGCACTGATGCCTCTTTCATTCTACTAGTTCGAGGACCAGTCGCGATGCTCAATGGTGGCTTCCACAGCCTAATGTTTAAGCGTACGCGGATTGCTTCTCTGTTTCAAAGACATCAGAGCAATTAGCCACATGTTGTTTCATCCCTCTCTCTCTTTGGCAACGTCTCATAAACGAAATCAGCCGCTGTGAACTGCGTCGACAATACAGTAACCGGAGGACTCCCGGAAGGCCGCTAACAGTCTCATTCAGCACGCTGTATAGTACATGTCCCATTAACATGCAAGCGCTGTGCTAGCAAGCTTCTATCAACACATTGAGCGTAGATGAATTTTACTCATTTAGAACCTTTGTTTCTAACATGCTTTTTGTTGGTCCATTCCATAAAATGGCCAGATTAAGTGCCATTGGCAGGAGATCCGTCACTGCCTTGATAATTGCTTGGCCTGTGCTGTTGCAACACTGAAGGATCGTATCGGTAAACATTTTCTCACAGTCTGCACAACAAAGAGGACAAGCGGTACACAACAGCGGCATCCTCAAAGAAAGGCAACAAAAACAGCGCTTTATATACTAGCGATTTTTCGGACCTGCATAGAATCAAGAAGCTAAAGCTCTGCACACCTGAAACGCAATATATTTCGTCAAGCAAGGCTCTAGTTGGTGGAACTAGTTGATGCGAGCGAATGTCTCTCTCAAAGAAGAAATCTCGGACATTATCGGTTGTTGCCATGGTCAGCACTTTCCCTAGCGCGCTATTTACATTAATAGCAGAATACGCCGTAGCACTATACATAAACGTCGTTAGGGAAGCAAGCACGCACTTACCGTGCTGCTTAGTGGCCTGGATATGTTAGAAGTGTGTTGTAATGCTAGCAGAGCCAGCGTGACTCTTCTTATGCATCCTTTATATGCAATGATGTCTCGCTAAAAAAAAACATGAGCTCCGTCAGAGAAGGGGCATTCCTGGAAGCTTTTTTCTATAGTCTTCTGTTAACTGCGTCGGCTTCATCACGAAACAGTGGCAGGTCAGTAAGAGTTGTGTTCTCGTATTCATGGAAATGGCGCTATCGTTTCATACATCACTGTCTACTCAAGATTTTCCCGGCTTTTATTGCGTGGCAGCATATCACGTATAAAAAATTAGTCCGCTTCATGTTCGGAAAGTACAAAAGGCTATACGAATAACTCAGAATGATTTAAACGTATAATTTTAACATATGGTATAGAAAAGATGATGTGACTGATAACCTAAAAAGGCAGCCACTTTGATAGGATTACAAGTCAGCTCAGAGATGTTATCTTTCTATTGTTACGAACTAACCATGGTGTCAAACTGCTTATGTTACATCAAGGCACATCCCACCACTTCTTTGCTTGCTTTATTTCCTTTAATCTCAATAATGAAAACCAATTCGCGTTACCAATGCTGTTCTTGCACTGCTAGTTGAGAACGTGAAAAAGTAATTAGAGATTTCCTTTACATGGTGCGAGAATTACTTCTGACATCGTGATGACACCTCATTTTTACCATCTATCCTGCGTCCTTCGTAAATGGAAACGCACTCATTTCCGCCTGTTCGCCTGCTTTGATTGCAGGCTGTCAGACTCAGAAAAAAAAAAGACGCACATGTGTAAGCGCTGGAAATAGCCCCAGAAACAGACGCATCAATAAGGAAATGGAAGGAGAATGCCTTTCCTACAGAGGCCATCTTTAGCCTTTGTCAGTCGTGAATGCAATCGCGACGGCGGGGCTGGTAAAAAGCTCTATATACGCCCTTCTTGCTGCGACAGCCAGAAGTGTATTTATTACGTCATTGTTTCTCTTGTGTTTTATGTTTTCGTAAGTATCGTGGGGAATGAGATGAGGCGAGAAGACTGTAGGTGGTCGCTGCTGAAATTCTTACATGACTTTTGTAGCACTAGTAGATATTCCAGCGTCATAAGCTTCACAGATCCTCACATTACGGAACCGGGCACGTGTAATGTGCGGAGGCTTCTTATTGTGGTCACTTTTCTTGCCTTAACGTTATTTCGTACACGTTTGGAAGAGACATATCGAACGTCTAAAGAGCTCGCAACTGGTATACCGCTGGCTGCAGCGGCCGGTTCGTTTTCTTTTTGAATGCCAAGCATTTCTTAGCGTACCTTTGGCACTTTGAGCGTTTCTATCTATCTGTCTATCTATCTATCTATCTATCTATCTATCTATCTATCTATCTATCTATCTAGCCGCCAACGTCTGGGTGCTCTCATGATCGCCTCCTTAACTTAGAGTATACCAAAATCGGCATGGGAGGGTAACAGCTTTTGACAAATATGATAGCCTTGTCGCGACATGAATAACGTTAAAATCCTGTCGCGTATGTCGTCAAACCCTTTCCTCCAGACACGTGTGGCACATACCCGTTTACCACGGGCCGCGGTGTACGGTTATGTGCCACAGGTGATTGACATTTTATATCTACCCAGGAACGGCGATAACAGACATTGGCAATTTAAATGCTATAACGTAAAGAAACACCGACATCGGCAGCGTTGGCCCGACGAATGGAAAGAATACGAATTAGGATGCCAGCAGGAATCGAACCCAAGCATTCTGCGTGGCAATCAGGTACTCTACCACAGAGCCACGCCAGATCTCTAAACTGGTTTGGAAAAACAGCCTATGCAGGTGTAATGTCGGTGAAACGTCAATTGTGGTTGTGGTGCTGGCTATCTAATTTTACCAGAAAGCAATGAACCCTATATATGTACTCCTATGATATAGGCATCATATCAGATTAACGTCAGTGGTTCCAGTGTTGGCTCCGCTTTTATAGCAGTGTAGTAAAGATTACATTTTTATCCCTATGATTCAGCAAGCTATACCGAAGCATTACTCGACCCCGGACGAATACATTAACGAAAGTTCCGTATGATTTTCACATCACTGCACCATAAAGGGCACTTAGTTTCGATAATACTGACGTATGTACTCTAACGTGAGGGCTGAGGTTACTTCGCACCATAAGTTACCCTTTAAACGCCTGTGCTGCACTTGCAAAGACATGTCGATCCACCTCGTAACGCTTGGCTCAAAGTCATAAAGCACAGCATAGAAGTACTCGTTGGCTGCTTCGCATGAAACAGATTCCCACAACGTGTGGGATCTGCCGAATTTTTTTTTAAGACACTTGCTTCAGTAGTATATTGAAGCTTTAGAAATCATCAAGGCACGCTCAACGTATGCCCTTAAAAATTGACTATAGTGTAAAAAAGGCAACTTGCAGCCTGTGTTCCTGGTCTATAAAATGGAGACGTGATCGGCGTCGCAGACAGCTTGATTATACGCTTTAAATACTGTCATGCTTTCTAGCTTGATAAGGAGTGGCCTTTATGCTTTAGACATTGTAGCCTTCAATTCAGCCTTCTGTATTTTCCACGTAATCAGGGTAGAATTTAAGATTAAGTTTTAGCTCACATTTTCAGAATTCGTAGGAAAGTTTTAAACTACACTCAGTTCATCTTCTTGATCATAGTGAAGCAAACTAGGGCCTCATACAAACCATCAGATTCACATACTTCGAATGGTTTTAATTTTGGCTAAGTTCAACATTGTCAAAATAGAGGCAATTTCTACATAACTCCAGCTACACATATAAAAAAAAGCCTGTAATTCACATAGAAGTTCGGTTGTCTGTAGAATACCGTACAAGTATAAGTTAAGAAACAGCAGGAACGGAAAGGAAATTATAGGACAGACACTAATTGTAGAAATTTAGAAAAGGTGCAGGCGCTCAAAAACGCTGTTTCTTATCACGTATATCTGCACGCTATGGCAGTAACCCTTTCTATGCGTGTTTTCCAAAGTATCTTTTCATGGTTTCACTATCATTTTTCAACAGAGCACGGGCACGGTGCAATTTAAAATTTTCAGAAAATGTTTGCAAAGACGTGATTTTTCTTACAGTTAATTGGGGCCAGACAGTGAGTTTCCCCACGCTAAATTAAGCGAGCGTCAAAGCATGCCTTGCCATATATTACGTCTCTTCAGTCGTTCACTACCTTTGAGCACTTCCTTTCCATCACCCGAGGACCAGTGGCCAGTTCCCTGGTATATAGAATAACAAAGCCCGTACTCGAGGGTGGCAGTGATGAAGTGTATGCTAAAAAGACGCATCTGTATAAATAAGTATTTTTTTTTCACTTCAAACTAGCCTTTAAAGACACGAGATCGTTCTGAAATAAGTTTGCCTCTTCTGACGAGGAACAAACTTGGCACAAAACGTACCGTCAGTTTAGACTAAACTTCCAAACCATGTTTTAGCGTAGCTCCTGCGCGCACCCCGAAAAGGAAAATGTTCCTCAAACAAGTTTCCGGAAACTATGATCCACGGTCCGCCCAGGCGTCATAAAACAGGCTGCCGCACGTTATACGCGTGGCTCGAAAGGCCATCTGTCTTGGGTGGAACAAATCCCTTCCATCACAGATGGAGTCGACGCACTGGCTGGATGAAGTGAGTGATTTCGCGGAGCGATAGAGAGGCTAGAAGTGATTCCAAGTGGATTGCTGGCTGGCCGAGCCGTCAGACGGTAATGACGGAGACGTTAATTACAAAATCAATGGTCCCCACCCTTCAGCGCGCGATGCTTTCCACACCCTGGTCCCTGGCATGAGAAGCCGGCACGTATATAGGGCGGCACAGAGCGGCCGGCCGACGCGGAACGTGCAATTGCTCCTACGCGTTTGGGAACGCGCTGGATGGCGCGACGATCCGAGGAAAGGCGTGGGAGGAAAGAGGGGACGAGAGCCTGATGGATCTGGGAATGTCTCGGTTTGGTTCGCCACCAGTGAGTAGCTGGAGGGCGAAGCCACCCCGGAAGGAAGAGCGACAATCGATTCTAATTCTTGCGCGGTGCACTCTAGATTCCCTCCCCCAGTTGCCTCCTTTTTCTTCGTTTGTGCTTCTCTACTTCTAGGCAAGTCTGCTGCTTGCAAGGAGGAAACCTAGAAGTAAATGGAAGTGTGCGTACAACGGCGACGGTGATTCCCTAAAAATTGATATGCTCTGAGTTTCAACGAACGGAGGAACCCGAGATGATAGCGAGGCATGGATATAGTCGTGAGTAGAGGCCGGATTTTTAGGCACTAAAAAAGCTCGTTTTAGGCGCCAAAAATAGGCAGGCAAAACAATGTTTTAGGCTTCCAAAATCGTAAATATAGGCACAAAAATTTTCACATAAATGCAGATAATTTCAAATGAATACGTGCGCGACCTCTATCTACGACAGGAAAACAAAAATGTTATTGCTCAAGATGGGACAAAGGCGCCAACATTCGAACATAGCCTGCTTTGTCGCGCACGGTTCGCCCTCCCCTGTTCTGCAGAGTGAGTGAAGTGTCCACTGTCGAATCCCTGAGTGTTTTTCCGGCATGACTGAAATGTGCAGAGCAGGAGCAGACAGCCAGATTGATAAAAGACCAGGAGGGAGGGATTCCTCCTATTGGCGGGGTCGAATTGCGTAGAGCCAATTTCTCCCCTGGCGTATCAGGCGAGGGGGGGGGGGTTCAACGTGCCCCTTCCCTAAATTTTTCAGTTTTGCGTGTGTGTATATACACGCACACATACAAACGCATGCACGAACATATAAAAAGTATGGTTGTCCCCCCCCCCCCTCCCCTGAAAACGATTTCTGGCTACGCTACTGCAGTGAACACCTTAAAAAGTACATTACAAACAAAACAAAAGCTGCGTACACATCATATTTTTCTTTGTTCGCTCTTCGCTCTCCTTTCTGCTGACGTCTCTCCGCGGTTTCGCATTCGCCAACCGCTCGAGCCATGTCAGCGCGGCGGCGAATGCTCACCGGCGTGTCCCGCTTCACTGCTGTAGCGGTTTTTGGTTGGTTGAACTAGAAGACTAGGTTGAACCTCATAGTTCCCAACAGTTAATCTTACGCGGTAACATGAATAACGGTCTCAAACAGCACCCGGGAGCGAAACTTGAGACTAAAAAGCGTTCATATAAGCGCCAATTTTGAAAATAGGCATTTATAGGCATTTGTAAGCATTTAGGCACGAACGCCAAAAATCGGCATTTATAGGCACTATAAAAACACTATAAAAGCCCTTCTTAACTTCTAATTCATGCTCATATATGAAAATGGCGCGATAGGAGCGCAGTGAACAAAATAGGCATTTGCCTAAAATCCGGTCTCTAGTCATGAGCTGTAATATTAAGTAAGCGCCTCTTCGTGGCTCTAGGCGCATGATAGGAAGAACTCTGGCTGTCTGCCATGTGCGGCTGCGGTGCAAATGAAAAGGGCGTCCCAAAGCTATTGTTTACACAAAGCGGTGAGCTGTTATTAACTTTTCCCGCGGCATCGTCAACATAAAGTGTTGTTGTTCTTACACCAGAACAAACGAAACAATGCGTCGATGGTTGTATAGTGCGCGAATCGTCATCATGGAGCGTGCTCGCCGCACTTACCCCTTCATTATGGTGTTTGCGCGGAGCCGTACGATGGGAATCGAGCGGCGCATTGTGCCAACACTGAGCATGAGCGCAACACTCGATATAACAGTGCGCATTGTTCGAGCAGACTCCCACTTCGTGTGCGCTATCTTTTTTTTTTGTATGAAACCTGTCTTCCTTTGGGGTTTGCCCATTTCACAAAGCGCCTTAGGGGCTTTGTGACGTCGTGTTGATTGCACACGTCCCAAGGCTAGATTCTTCAATCGAACATTCGTTCAAACATCGCATAAGTAAATAGCAAATACAACGCAAATAGATGCAACAAAAACAAAGCTATGTTCATGGTTTTGAAGGTGTACAGGAGGTCACGTTATATGAACGACGGTATATGTCAGCAGTAGAAAATATGTATGTATTTAAGGAGAGGGTGGTGCCCATATATGATTCGACTATTGCTCCTCTTTTGCATGGTAGTTTTTCGGCAATGTTCTCAACAATCACAACTATTGCGATAAGAGCGGATGGACATTCATAAACTCTAGTTTTCCTTTCTACACTCTATAAATGCTCAAGCGACAAAACCTTTCACGCTACAAAAAAGTTCACATAACACAAACGTTCGCAAAACACAAAGTAGAAGTTTGTCAGCTGCAAATTTATTCGTCATAATGCAGCAAGGAAACTGTACAATGCAAAGGTGACGAAATTTACAGTTGCGCACTTTGCTTCAATGGCACCCTTATGAACACTTGTGATAAATTTTTTTTTTTCAGTGAACACGTTTGGCGCGCTCAGTACTCTTGCCATTCTCACCACCATTTTCGTATTGCTTTCTAAAAAATGCTCGGAATTGCATAGCGTAAAGTTAAGTATCAGAACAAATTCAGTTCGTATATTGATTGAATCGCCTGTTTGAACAAACTGCGGCAGAAATTAGACGACTCCCATCAAGAAAAAAAGGTGTACATTTTTCATAAATAATCGTTTTCCATCTCGGGAAAGTTTTCTATAGCGGCCTGCAAAATTTCTACATTGAGTCACTACGCTCGTTCTAAGCTTAGCAGTATTGTTCAATAATTCTCATTAGAGACAGCCTTTGTGAAAAGCAATGATAAAATTAATGGTGGTAGAGAATGGCCGAGGGTTTATAATGTGAAAGGCATGAGCATATAAGCTTATACCCGGCGAAATCGCAGACAAAATGTTTCTGTCCATTATTGAAAAAAAAAAAAAACTGTTGTTTGCTAGTTTCACTCCTTTTTTTTTCTTAATTATTTACTCTGGCAGTATTACAATTGCCCCGCAAAATCTATTTTTACACAATTGAAGCTAAACTTCACAATAAAATGCAAGTGTCGTATTACATTATATTCTTCAAGAGCAGAAGTGCGCCTCTCGAAGCGCATATTATGTCGTCTTAGAAACAGTGCTTCTCGTTTATCTATATGCCGAACGTCAAGAGGAATCAATATGACTAGGCGATTTGCAATTCCTGTAGGACCTAGTGTAGTGCGTAGCTCCCTACGGTTTAGTTAGGAGCAAATATTGAGTTTATTTACAATTATCGCAATGGATGAGACATCGGGAAAATAATGGCACTGCAGCTATATGCGCAATAGGGCACTCCGTGCTCTAGGCTGTTATTACTAAGAGCACAGCTAGCAAAAATAGAACAACCTGCAGGTGCTGAGAAAATTATGAAAAAGGAGCAGCGTGTAGCTCTATTTGGACACGTGAGCGCCGTGTGTCGGAGCGCGATAATTTGCTCACGATGCACGAACCACACTCTGCAGACTCCTGCGCTGCCACGGTCCTCAAGCTGCGCAATTGCTTCGGGTGCCTTGACGCTTCGTCAAATGACTGCCCGAAGAAACAGAAGGAAAGCCAGATCCTAAAGCAGATGGTGCGACACCGTTCGTCTCGTCGGGAAGCTGTTGCGGTCGTCAGAAAGCGACGCTCCCGAAGACGTACAGGTTCAAGGAACTCTGTGAAAAGCGGTTCACCGGGGACACCTCCTCCCCTCCTCCTCTGCATCCTCGACCAGACACGTCCGAGTCGATTTCTGAGGACAACACCGCACCAGAGCACATGGATACTATACTGAACCATGGCCAGTGACGTACCAACTTGTTCACGAGTGCGTGGTGGGGGAAGCTTCCCTCACTCCGTCCGCGGTGTGTATAGATATATATATATATATATATATATATACGAACTTCATTCGCACTTAATTTGATGTGTTGATGTGATTTGTCACATAAGAGATAGAATTTGGTTAGCAGTGTTTGTAACATTATAGAAAAAGTACAGTCAGTTCTACGAAGCATGCACTGGGACAAGCATACATATACGTGTTATGCATGCACTAGTATTGCAAGCAACACTTTTTATACATTAACCACACAACTTAATGCATGAATACGATCATGTCAATGGCGGCCTCCCTAGTAGTATAGATTTGTATCGTTCAATAAAATTTCGATAACGTCGAGAAGCTGCTCACTAATAATTGCGTTTTTAATGTAGGTAGCAGGGAGTGCACCTTTTCTTTTCCGTAATTAGTACTACACTTTCTTACAGGTATTCAGGTTTGCGTATCTTATGTTTTGTCTTGTTTGCTCCTAGTCGAAACAGTATTTCTAATGCACTGCAATTATTATTACTACTATTACATTACTATTATTGTTTACTTGTCAACCACAAGTTCTTTTCAAGTAAGCATTTGTGGTATTGGGGGCGTGGTACATTCTTTATACTCATCGTATTTGTATTTTCAACTTTGCTTGGAGCGTGCGAAGGTCATAGTATAAAAGAACGCAATATAATGAAGACAAGAAAGACCAGTCTTCGTTATACTGCCCTATTTTCTACTTTGCTTGGAGGGCCCTCCGGCCCCTCCAGGTAAGCAGGCCTATGCAAACGGTATAATCACAAATTTTCTTTGAAAAAATGTGGGTGATTACAACGTTAAACTACCCCGCATTCTTTCCTTCCGCATTGCTCATTAGCTGTTTATGATTGGTCAAAATTTTCTGGGTCAGGCACACAGCCCCTGCTTCTAACGTGATGCAACAAATGGTTCCAAAATTATCCATCACGTATGGAACGCTTATGCACGACTGCATAACAATAAGAGAATACACTATTTTCAATACAGCACATTTTTTGTTCATTGGTTCTTCGCCATTCGTCAAAAATGTCGGTGTGTCTTAAAACCGCGTGCTTGCTCCGCTACATCACGGGTCTGCAACCTCGAGGTGTTAGAATGATGTGTGCACACTAAACAGCGCATTACTATGTTGAACAATACCTAAACATTTTTCAGAATAGCCGGACAGTGTCTCATTCGGAATGTAATTCAAGAAGGCTGCCCGCCGATTACAATAGCAACGGTTGCTTATGGAAGCTGGAGAGGTCGATTCATATCAGTGTAATAACATTTTAAATTGTAGTATAACGATGTTGAGTCGTTTCTGCGCGTCTGCAACTCTGTGAACTCATTCTTGCTGAGAGATAGAAAAGGAGGGAGAGAAATAAACAGCCCTGCACGTGTGTGCTTCTTTTTCGCCCGAGTTGTATTTTACCCTGTACAAGTCAATTCCAGATGACTCAAGGCCAACTAGCCCGGCTGTCAATTCAGTCTCCGTAGCCCAGAAATATCAGGTCGCGGGATCGAGTCCCGAACGCGGCGGCCGCACTTTTGATGGAGGCGAAAATGCTTGAGGCCCGTGTGCTTAGATTTGAATGCACGCTAAAGAACCCCAGGTGGTCGAAATTTCCGGAGCCCTCCACTACCCCGTCTCTCATAATCGTATCGTGGTTTTGGGACGTTAAACCCCAAAAATTATTATCCCAGAAAACCGTGGACCTCGACCATTTCTCTCTTCCGACATCTCATGTTGCGAGACAAGCTTGAAAGCCGGGCTTCCCAATGTACTCGAGTCCACTGTCTTAATCTTCGCCTTGTTCCAAGCTGCCGCGATCGCAGCAAGCTACCACACGGCAAGGCCAGCATTTGTAGATGAATGCAAAAACGTTGGCAAGGCGAAGCAAGTTAATCGGAAACTCAAGCGAACACGTTCTTTAGCTCCCCCAATGCGGCCCAAATAAAACACTCAACAGTTCTGAGCACTCATCAACTCATAGAAAATTGGATATAGAGCAGCGTTGATGCTATTCCTTTCCGATGAAAGAAAATGAATTTTCTGAAACAGGCAGAACGTTTGATCGGTCAATAAAATGTTTACTGGTTCCTGCACGTATCTGCATCGTAGATTATGTAAATTTCAGGCCAGGCAGATCAGAATAAATCATGACATAGTGCTCTAACCTTAGGAGCCCGTATACTTAGCTGTAGCCTTCTCTGCAATGCTGTAGCGCAAAGCGCGAAAGCGCAGCATAGGTGGCCTGCACACCAGAGAACCTGCAGTGCGTGGTCGTGAGACACGGGAGACACGGGAGACGATCTCCACTGCAGAAGCGCAGGACGAATTTAATTATATTGATTGCTGTGTAGAAGTAAAATTGCTGTGTAGGAGTGACTGCTGTGTAGAAATTGGTGTAGAAGTTGGCCTTAGTTGGTTTCCAGTGGTCAGCCGACAGTGACCACTGTTGAAAGGGAGGGGGGGGGGGGGGGGGCTAGCGCCCCCATTGCCTCCCCGCCCCACCACGGTAGATACGCCTATGAGCATGGCCGAAATTACCAAAGCTGCAGCTAGAGCCACGACCAGAACCACAGCTACAGCCAAAGTCACGGCACAGTCCACAGCGACTCCAATGGTCCCAGCAGACACCGACCGAGTCAACGACAGCGCTGATTCCCCACGACTTGCCCGAGAAAGACCAGGACATTGCTGCGATGCTTCGCTCTTTTCTGGACACTATACCCATGCTTTTGAATAGGCTGAACATTCCGACAGCCCGAACTGCCCTGCAACTGCTGGAGGTTCTCCATCCAATGTTTTCAGCGCTTCAGTAACCACCACGGCTGGCCCAAGGCGATCTCAATCGAATGTCACAGCGCTCATATCGTGTAGGTCAGAGAAGCTCCGGCTTCAGTGACTGATTGTACCCCTTTGTACGTGCAGTGCTGTCCTGCTCTCTCTCTCTTTTATCCCCCATTCCCTTGTCCCCTGTGCAGGGTAGCAAACAGGATGCTCGTCTGCTTAACCTCCCTGACTCCTCTTCTCATTTTCTCTCCCTCTCTCTCTCCTGTCTCCTTTCGGAAAATCAATGGGAAATTGTGCGGTTTTACGATTCGTCCACCTCTGCAATTGTAACTTTTTCGCGACGCAGCTTCGCTTGTAACATTTGCATTTTCGCTCTAGTCCTCCTCGCCCTAACTTATGAGCGATGTTGAACTTTAACCCCGTTATTACTTCATTAAAAGATCTGGTGCTTTCCCATGCGCATAGCGCGGCGTTTGTACTGCTCGAGATCTTCGTTCTGCGAGCTCATAATCAGCCAAATATTTAGAATTCATTGCACAAGAAAAAAATGCAAGAATTGCAATTTCCTTTGCAGAGCTTTCGTGACCGCGTATTCCTAAATGTTTATCAGAAAGTTCTCAGGGTAAGGGCAACTGCCTAATTGGCTGGATAAGACAGCAAGCAGTGAGCATGGCCTTTGAGATATCAAGCTATATTACAGGTAATTACATTGCTTGACTGGTAAGCGCCTAATTAAGCGTAGGTCGTGTAAGAAATAGCAAGCTGTCTGATTTTAAATGCTGCGCTTTCTTTGTTTTTTTTTAATTGTTTGTGTTTTTAATGATTTAGAGATATTGCAAAACGAGAAGCCAAGCAAGTGTCCTATGCGCAATTTTTTAGGCATAACGCTACCATGAAAAAACTCACAGGATCCTTTATGCATCCGCCTCAGTCGACTCGAAGGCGAAGGCCATCTTATTTTTCTTTTTCTTTCAAGTCGATGTACTGAACCTCGCGCGCCCCCCTCCAAAAGCTTTCTGCAACTAACATGGTTTTGCAATGCCTCCATGATGGGAGGCAGTGTAAGCGTTCTACACCTCACTTTGTTTTGCACTGCCTCCGGGATCGGCCCACCTTTGACGAAGCAACGATGCCATGTGATGACGCCACAGTGACGTCATCATGACATCACAAATTTTGGTGATCTGTGACGTCATGACGGTGTCATCACTTGATGATGATTTTTGCATCGCTTGTGTTGACGCCGCCGACGTGGGACGCCGACGCGGCACGCTGGTCAATGCATGTGTTTGAAGAGGCATCTAAGGCTTTTGCCTTGAAAAGATTTAAAGGCACTAAAAAAGCTTCTGTCAAACGTCAGCTATTTCTGCTGACGTTTGCGAGAAGCTTTTCACCGCGATAGCTGCAGTCTTTCACAGCAAACGCCTTCCCCTTGCTTGTTCATTTGCTGATCAAAAACAGGTAATGTCGCTGCGCCCTCTAAAGCGTATTCGCGATGCGCCCAACTTCATCGTCGTCCGTTGTTGTTCGATGTCGGTTGTGGACTGCGAGGTACACGCGCATATGCAATCACTGTTGCACGGGTCTTCGTGGCACACAAAACTATGCACTTATTGCCGGACATGAATGCTGCGCGATAACTCTGGGTTTAGCACCTCCGGCTGCAGACAGCACATTGCTGCAAGGGCGTGAGCTTTGTTCGCGTGTGGAAGGAGTTCGTGTGTTTTCCTTTCCGTATGGCGAAGGAAAAGCTTTGCTGCCCGACACCCATTCTATGAGAAAAAAAAAAAACAGTCAGTTGCGTCTACGCTTCCCTCACAACTCTTTTTCTCAAGCGCAGTTGGCCGAGTGAATATGCATTGAATTGCCTCAAGGAATTGAAACGAAATATTCTACCCGTAACAAGCTTTCTTGCTTCAATGCATTTTAAAAAATGTAATATTTTATGGATTAATTAATTTATTACCAACGTCTACTTTTGACTCGAGAAATCTACGCTATAGACCAAAAGAGTGTATACATGATGACAATATTACGAAAGGAATATAGTCTAGTAAGGTCAACTTGTTGGCTAGTTGGTAAAGCATGATGAAACGGGAAACAGCACGGTAAACGACGACAAAGAAGGAACACACACACCACACCACACGAAGCGCTGTTTGGTGTGGTGTGTGTGTTCCTTCTTTGTCGTCGTTTACCGCGCTGTTTCCCGTTTCATCACGAAAGGAATATGTTTTACCATGTTTTAGAGGGTGCCGTCATTCGCGTAACGCAACGAAAACAGCAACACCAAGCGACTCAGTGCGGAGTTTTTGATAACTAGTACTGGACCCGCCACGGTGGTCTAGTGATTATGGCGCTCGACTGCTGACCCGAAGGTCGCGAGATCGAATCCCGGCCGCGGCGGCTGCATTTTCGATGTAGGCGAAAATGTGTGAGGCCCTTTTACTTATATTTAGGTACACGTTAAAGAACCGTGGTGGTAGAAATTTCCGGAGTCCTCCACTACGGCATCTCTCATAATCATATCGTGGTTTTGGGACGTTAAACCCCACATATTATGATAACTAGTACTGTGTGTCGGCTTGCTCTTTGTGGGGACCCAAGCGGCTTGCTGAGACCCAAGCCACTCGCGTACCCTACTGTAAGTCTTTCCAGTGAATTCGAGGACTGATTCCGCCCTCGTTGTACATTAAAAGTTGAAGATATTTTGTTCAGCGTGATATTCAGCGTTAAATACATTTTGTTATAAAATTTCTTAATCATGATAAATGAAATTGCAGGGAGCAGATACTAGGGTTTCTTTTTCTTAAACGATTACTGAGGCAGAAGAATTCGCAATACATACCTGGTCCATGCAGCATTGTCAGAAAGAAAAGAAGAAAGTATGCTTGGGATTAGTGGCTCAATATCAGTCATGTACTGTGCAATTCCAGCAGAAAAGCAGCGACATTTCGCAACAGCAAGGGCAACATAAAGCAGCAAACACAGAATCAACAGCAGTAAAGACGACGATGTCCCCCCCCCCCGCTTTTTTTTTTGCCGGAGATCATTAAAAGACACTTTCTGAACCACATAATGCTCAAACACGGTCTGCAGACATCAGCGAAACGTCACTTCCGTTCTTTTACTTCTCTGCGCAATTTATAGGCAATTCATGCGTGATAATGTGAATATTTACAGTGATGCTTGTTATTAGCTCTAATATAGTAAGTTAAGGAGCAACACTGCCGCAGCGCACGCGAAGTGCCAGTGACCAGGTTTTCAGCTTTAATTGACAAATAATCTGATGCCCCCGGTTGCGCAGCTGAAATATACAGCACAGATCATTATTCGCTCCAACGCGCTAATTTAAGTGCACTTTTCTATGCACATATTTAGGTAATTCTGTGACGCCTTCCCGCGGGCGCAGCAGTTTCTTCCTATCTGTATGTACCTTTTTTCCACTGAGGGAGCTACAAGAGCGCTCCACAGGGACGCTATGCTGAAACACCTATCTAATGACTTGGCGTCTAGTTTTGCCTTTGGATTAGTCGAACGACCGATGTTAGATGGTCTGGTGGGCGTAGCACAGTCAGCCGGAAGTAATCAACTTCGACTATAGCGAAAAAAAGGTTGGGGGGAAAATTTGCCGGAAAGTGCATCGGAGCTTTTACGCCTATAGTTTTTGCGCGCGGATTACGTGCAACCCAGAAAAGGCATAAATTATTTCGCGTTATGTTTACGACAGTGTTAAACTTTGTTCTTCATGAACCAAAGTAGAACCTCTTTACGATGACTGCCTTACCGAAAAGACCGGAAAGGCAACGTAGAAAATAGAAATGTGAAGTGTGTCGTTAGACGTCGTTCAACGTATGCTTCAGCAGGACAGACCTATGTACCGTATAAATTATCGTATGTACCGTATAAATGCTGGGCGTTAAAACGAACGAGTAGTATTTCGCGCACTGAATAGCGATGGCACGATCCTTTCGTTGTTTACGTTATACGAGACCGTTTCTGAGAGCAGGTTGTGCGATAATATCATGAGCGAACTGCGCAGTGTACGCATTTATTAATGCATTCACTGTTATTGAAACTAAAGCCTCAGACCCTCGTACGCTCACTTTCCGCTTTTCACTGTCTCAAACGGCTATTCCTCATCACGCACTGGCGGCCGACACTGATGCTCTGTCATGTGATTACGTCGTCATATGTCGTGGTGATGTCACACATTTTACTACTATCTGTGACTACTATCATTTTACGTACTATCTGTGACGTCACAGATCGACGTCATGAGAGGATGAGACGTTATCATGACGTCACATCTTCACATCTCGTATGACTCATATCGGAATCTCTCGTGACGTCATGCGATTTTGGTGCCATTCGTGTTGACGCACCGACGAAGACAACGGTCACTTTTTCCGTTTTATGAGTCGTATAAGGCTTTCGCCTTAAAAACATAAGCACATGACAATCAACAAGCTTTTATATATATATTTACACCGTCTGAACATTTTAGGCCACGTGCTCCAAAAGCTGGTTGTGGTCTACACCATGTGAGACTCCGCGGCAGACAGTCGCACATACTAAAATGAGAGCACACACTGGAAGCTCAAACTACGTTCTTATTCTACAACGTTGAGTCAATGGCTGGCGTCTTCAGCACGTCATTCATGATAGAGATTTAACATATTGCAAAACATAATTTTTAGAGCTGTGCGAATAGCAAATTTTGGGTGCGAAGCGAATTCGAATAATAAAGATGGAGTGCGAATCGAATCGAATAATTTTCGAATAATTTTCGAATATTTCTCAAACATTTTTCGAATACTTCGAAGTGAAATTACAGAAAAAAGTTGCAGAGAATCCCTAAGTATGTTCTCATGAGATAGCAACATGAAAGTGTTTCTTTTTGCTAGGTTGATGAAGCGCTGGCGGGGTGGTGTTTCATAGTTGTCTTATCAAGAATGAGGCAACGTAGAGGCCGAATCGTATTTATGTACATGATTTGGTGCAACCAAAGTGTTTCCGACAACACTTTACATGTGATAGGCGAAGATGCCATTTTCTCAGCCTCCCCTCCTCTTTCAACTTCTGTGGAAGCCCAACTGATGTGGCGGACAAGGGTGTGCTCTCTTCAAGTCCTGAGTTTCAAATCTGCCTCGTAGACGTTGATATATAAGAACATCTGAAATTTTGGATGCTAAAAAGCTTCAGCGTCCGATTTTTCGGACGTCCTGCCCAAATTTCAGGTCCAAAACAGCATTAATTGAGCCCCCACCTCTGCCACATCTTTCATCTCCATGTTGGAACCAGCGTTTTCTTGAGTTAATACATTTGCGACCGTAGCAGAGCTTGAAAGGCAGCTTTGTCGCAATACGGAGGTGTGATGAGGTGAAGCGTATTAAAAATCTAGGGACCACTTCAAATCGGACGTTGACTGTCTCCGGCCCCATCATGTCCCCCGCAGCCGTCGAACTCGAGCGACTCAACGCAAGACCCGCTCGTAAAGGAACTTTCCCAAACAATATCTGCGTTAAAGTCTCAAATGGCGACGCAACAAGCTCAGATCGAAACGCTGCTTGCGCAGAACCGCTCCCTAGAAAACAGACTGTCAAAGGGCAGCCAGAACTTGCATCAGCCAGCCCCACAGCCCCAACCCGCCGCAGCAGCCAAACGTAAAGCAACGACTTCCGCGGAAACGCTGCGATCCGAAGAGGACACGACGGCGAGAATCATTCAAACGGTCAACGCATCCGTTGCCGAAGCCCTCCGCACGACGGTCCATGCCACGGTTGCAGACGCCGTTCGCGCCGCCGTAACAGAAGCCTTCGCATCCGTGGACTCACGCCTAACGAACATGGATACACGACTCACAAACATGGAAACCACCGTAAACAACACCGTAGCCGGCTTAGAAGCGCTGAGAACTGCCACAGACACCAGCTTTGCAGTACTCAAACAGAGCATGGCCAGCTCAACCGCAGGCACACGCAACCGAGTGTCCTCTCACTCTTCAGCCCAGCACAGCGGACCCACAACGCCCTCAAGTAATGCTCCCACTGATTCATCATGGCCAGCACCCACTTGACTATATGGCAGTGGAACTGCAGGGGCTTCCGCAAGAAGAAAGACCACCTGCAGCTACTCGTACAAGAAACACGACTTCCAAATAACCAAACGCCTCCAGACGTCATTGCACTACAAGAAACAACAGCTGTTGTCTCACTCCCCGGCTACATCGCTTACCAACAATTCACCGACCAGCACAACCAAGAAGCTCCAAGTACGGGCACGCTCGTCCACAAGAGCCTCACGGCAAAGCAACACGATTTAGAATTCCCAGACATTCCACACACAGTCGTGGAGATTCTTCCGCTAAAACGCTCGCATCAGCCACTCTTTGTCCTCAACGTATACTGCGCGCCCCGGGCGCGGGCCGACGACTTCCACCTGCTCTTCCGGAAGACCACATCGCTCGCCCGAGGCGCACAACTGCTTATACTGGGTGATTTCAACGCCAGGCACCCTGACTGGGGCTACCCGCAAGCGAACAAGAGAGGCAAGAAACTATGGCAACTCAGCCAGGACCTCCGTCTCACACTACTAAACGACCCACAGCAGTCACCGACCCGCATAGGAAACAGCGTATGTAGGGACACGTCGCCCGACCTCGCTTACTGAAAGAATATTGCGCAGGCCAGATGGGAGAACACCTGTCAACTAGCTGGTAGTGACCACTACATAATTGCCGTCCAGCTCCAGACGTCAGCTGGCAAGAAAGTAGCCAACGCAATCGCTCGAATCACGGAGTGGCCCAAATTTAGAGAAGTCCGTGAAAGTGAAGCGCCAGACAGCATAACGAACCTCAAGGAATGGACAGCCTCACTAAACGACCACGTTCGACGCACAACGCGCGAAAGCAGGGCAGCAGACGAAACGCCTGCCACAGACTCTCGTCTCCTCCACATGTGGAACGCACATGCAAGCCTGCTGCGCAGATGGCAGAAGCAACGCCCCAATAAGAAATTGCGTCGCCGCATGCAGTCCCTTTCTTATGAAATTGAGCGCCACAGTACCTACCTAGCCCGCCAGCAATGGGCCCAGCTGTGCAGCGGACTCAATGGACAGCTAGGCAATAAGAAAACGTGGCACCTGTTACGCCACTTACGCGATCCTGACAACTCAAAAGCAGCCGCGCGACACAGACTTAAACGCCTCGTCCACAAACACCCTGGATCAGACGAAGACCTCCTATGTGCACTGGCGGACAAATACATTAACCACGCCCACCAACCAGCGCCACCACTACCACCTTATGAAGGGAAACCAAACCCAACTCTCGATGCCGACATTACAGAAGCCGAAGTGTATGCAGCCATTCTCAAGCTTCGCACAACTTCGGCACCAGGTCCAGACGGATCTCCAACAAAACAATCCGCAACTTAGACTCAAAGTCAGTAAGTGCCCTCACTGAATATTTCAACGACTGCTGGCATGCCGGAAGTATACCAGAAAAATGGAAGCACGCGAAAATAGTGTTCATACCAAAGCCCGGAAAAAGGACAGATGTATTCAATCTTCGCCCAATCTCGTTAACGTCATGCCTCGGCAAACTCTTCGAGCATGTGGTCCTGGTGCGCCTAGAAACACTCGCGAAGGAGCAAGACCTTTTCCCGCCAACCATGCTCGGTTTTCGCGCCCACTTATCTACTCAGGACGCCCTTGTACAAATCCACCACGATCTATTGAAAGATCCCGTGCGTGCCGGCACGCGGGCATTGCTAGGCATAGACCTGCGCAAGGCTTTTGATAACGTGACACATGAAGCGATAGCACAACACTTGGCTGCGACAAACCCTCGGGAACGTACTTACAACTACGTGTGCTCCTTCCTACACGGCCGCACTGTGGAACTTTCCCTGAATGATAGCAACGCCACGAAGACACTTGCCCTATCCAACAAAGGCACGCCACAGGGAGCCGTTCTTTCGCCTTTCCTCTTTAACCTTGTAATGAACCAACTCCCACAGTCACTAGACCGCATTCCCAACATCCGACACACCCTATACGCGGACGACGTGACGGTGTGGACTACTACCGGCTCCGACGGACAGATCGAGCGAGGAGGCACTGCAACGGGCCGTGGACACTGTGGCCGAATACGTCGCACGAGCTGGTCTCGAGTGCTCAGTGGAGAAATCCGAACTCCTTCCTCTCCGCCCTCCCGACTACCGTAAGGTTAAGCACCCGCCACCACCAACCATCACTATCAGGATCGCCGGATCTGCAATACCGGTAGTGCAGCAGATGCGCGTTCTCGGCCTCCACGTACAAACTGGAAGGAGCAATACCGTCGCACTAGAGAGGCTTGCGGTCACCATCACTCAGACTGCCCGGCTTTTAGCAAGAATCTCTGCGCGGAAAAATGGAATGAAAGAAAAGGAACTTCTCCAGCTGTTAAACGCCTTCGTAACCACAAGGATCACTTACGCTTTGCCGTACTTACGACTCCTCAAGGCCGAAAAAGAAAAAGTAGACAGGCTTATACGCACAGTCCACAAGATCGCCCTGGGCCTCTCCCGCACCACATCGACAACGCACCTTCTCAGCCTCGGAATTCACAACACACTAGAAGAACTTATCGAAGCTCACAGAACTGCACAAATCGAACGATTGCGGGGCAGTAAGACCGGGAGATGGATACTCCAACGTATCGGCATCCCCTCATCACCAAGTGGACCAGACTTGATCTCGCTACCACCCCTGCTCAGAAAACGCTTCATTGTGCAGCCGTTGCCGAAGAACATGCTGGCCGGCATTCACGACGGTAGACGCTCGGCCCGCGCCAGAAACCTTCACAGTGCTTATGATACGGATACAAAGGCTGCTCACGTCGACGCGGCAAGATACGCAGCCCCCAGACATGCATATGCGATCAATATATCGGCGAAACGCACCCCAGTCGATAAAGAGCCCTCCACGATATGCGCCGGCTCCATACGCACACAAGACTCAACCGAGGCCGAAGAAGCCGCCATAGCCCTTGCCACAATGGCCGGATTCGAAACAATCATCAGTGATTCTAAATCTGCCATCATCCGATTTGCACGTGGCACGGTCTCCCCAACCACGGCACGCATCCTTCGCCATTTGCCCCAAGTGGCATGCAACGCCTCAGGCAACACCGCCGCCAGCAGCGCCGACGATGCAGATCCCAGTTTCATTCAACTCGTCTGGGTCCCAGCGCACGCAGGCAACCCGGGTAACGAAGCCGCCCACAGACAAGCTCGAGGACTCGTACGCCGTGCGGTGGGCCAGACTTCGGACCACGATGGAGAAGTGAACGAACCACTCCTCACCTTTCACGAAATCACGCAGCACTACAAGCTAACAAGGCAAACCAAACCACCCCCGCACCCGCAACTAAACAAAGCTCAACAAATCACTTGGCGCCGGCTACAAACCCATTCATTCCCTTCCCCGTACATCTACCGACCCATCTACCCAGCCCTCTTCACATCTACTTGCACTCTTTGCAAGACACAGACCGCGGCCCTGGCCCACATCGTCTGGGGATGCAGCAAGGACCCTCCCCCACCAGAGCTCCTAGGACAGTCACCGCCAAGTGAGGCCTGGGAGAGAACCCTCACAACCACAAGCCTGGACGCCCAGCTCCGGGCCATCAAACGCGCTGACGAGGTGGCAACCAGGCACGGCCTGACAGCCATCTCCGCTTAGGAAACCGACGGCTTTCCTAATAAAGTTGTTTACTACTACTACCAGGGTTGCCACTGACTTTCGAGTAAATGTCGCCAAACGACGAGCAAAAAGTCGCCAAAAGTCGCCATTTTTTTACAAATTTCGCCAAAAAAGTAGCCATTCTAGATATGTGCGGCATACCCAGTAATAAAAATTTCCACTCACGTATAGCCTCGTAGAATACAGTACCATCCAAGACCCTTAAATTATATTGACGTTTCTCGATGCCAGTCGTATCGCCCGCTTCACCATGGGAGTGCATGGCGCTGCTTCTCCGACTAGCCGCAAGATGTGCGTGGTGGCGCAAGGGTGAATGAACGAAACGCTCATGATATCCTTTCATCCCTGTCCTCTCGTTTCAAAGCTAAAAGTGTGGTATAAACTTTGGGCGAAAACCGTGAAAGCATTTTTTGTAGACAGCTTTACGTACCCTTATATGAATTAAAAGGATTAAAAGGTTTATTGAAGGTAACACGACAGACTTCTTACAGGAACCGATCATTAGTGAGTCTTGCACCTTTTCAGTGTGAACTAATAGGATACCGGACATCACCGACCCTTTCTTATTGTTACTTATATCTACACGCGTCAATCCGATGCGTTATTGCTGTATAACAATGTAAAATGTTATATAGCAATTGTTTTTATTGCACACGCTCACCGAGAACAGTGAAAAATGCCTCAATAAATCATTTGTATTGCAGAAATAGCCGCGTATCCGCCTCTCTTCGCTATTCCAAAGTGTCTTTGCGAGCTGAACTGGGGGTACTGCAACAGTGAATAAGTCGCCAAGCTATTCAGAGCAGTTGAAGCTTTGAGAGAACAAATGGTCGGAACACGCGGCCAACCCGTCGTCTTGCCCCTTCAGATGCGAAACTTCAGATATGCTTAAAGCACCTAAAGCCATAAACCTATAGTCAATCACTGCCCCCTAGCGGTTTGCAAGGCAGTCCGCTGACTTACATTTTGCTAGAATGTCGCTGGGGGACGTTCCAGTACCTCCTGCATCTAGATGGCATCCCGAACTAGGGATCCCACTCACTGATCTTATTTTCACAGAACATCAAATAAACGTTTTACTATCTCTCTAGATGAATTGAGGAGGTACACACGAGTTACAGGACGGACATACCGAATGACGCGTAATGTGCAGATTCTACTCGTGGGTCTAAAACGAAGAAAAATACTGAGAATGTTGCCGCTCATTCGTTAGGAAGACACTGAGCTTAGGATTCAAAACTCGGTGGAGACCTAAGCCGAAAATCGCCAAAAATTCGCCATGTCGCCATTCATAATTTTAGGTCGCCACGGGCCTCCCTAATTCGCCAATTTGGCGAAAAGTAGCCACCATTGGCAACCCTGACTACTACTGTCTCTTGACCAAGTTCGACCGTAACGGAGCTTTAAAGGCAGCTTTGCCGCAATACTAGAATGTAATGAGGTGAAGCATATTAAAAATCTGAAGGGGTGACTTTCAATCGGACGTTGACTGTATTTGTTTTTGGGAAGTTCGAATAGTTCGAATAGTAAAATTCCAGTGCGAATCGAATCGAATAGCAAACGCTATTCGAAAAATATTCGAAATTTCGAATATTCGCACACCCCTAATAATTTTAAGAAATAGCTGCTGCGATTCCTTTGGTTTCCAACTCGTTTATTGCGGCCTCCTACACCAAACAACGCTCTTATGTTGATATGGAGTCATCATAAAAACTTGCTTCGGTGCACAGTGCATCGTCTTCGCCCACTATAGGGGCCTATTGCCTCCATAAAACATTAAAAGATGCCAGCGTTCTTGTGGCCTAAAACCCGCGTAATCTTGCAAACACCGAAGACAATCACTCGACAATGAAGACAACGCAATAACGACGGCGCCTGTCGTTGCCGGCGTACAGAAAAGGGCGGATGTACGGACACTCAAATGGAGTTTTTGAATGCTGTCGCAGTAAGGCACAAATTCGCAGCTGGAATTAGCAGATAAAAATGCATGAACTGGGGCCAGATTCACAAAAGTTGGCACTCGTAACAGTGGTTTCTTCTTGGATAGCTGACATCGGTAATGCGTCCGAGATTGGTACACGTATTAAGATTGGTGATCCACAGTGTTTCACTTACATAAATGCTCGCTCTACGAGTGGACGTCACCACTTTGATTGTGATGAGATTGTGATATGATGAGTATACAGAGTACGTGCTCAGACATGCTGAAGCAAAATCGCGAGTTGGACTAGTTGGTAGATGTTCATCCACCAACTAGCCCAACTAACTAGGGTTAACTAACACCAACTAGGGTTGGAATACGGATGTCCGTATTCTAACCCTGTTGCGCTGTTAGTTATTTTACGCGCCCAGAACTTATATTCTCACGTACTGCCGATTGTGAACATGACGCCACCGTTAACTACACTTCGCTGCCGAAAGACCTGGCATTTTCACCGCGGAGCAGCGCCTTCGAAGCAATATTAATGGCATCGTCTTTACTCAATCGCGAAACATACACGCGAAGCGTACGCCGTACACGAAAAGAAAAAAAAAAGTTCACTGCGTTTTTGGCTGTGCCCGTTGAAAATCACATTCGGCTGTCAGGGGCAATGAGGGTTCAGCTGTAAGATAATTTACTTCACAGAGTTAGAGTGCGTTATGGAACGGTGTCGACGCAACCTTATTCTTGGTATATTAACGCGACAGCGTTAAAGAGCTCGTATCGCGGAAATTCCGCCGTCGGCGTCGGCACCGTTGGTTGTGAGCGAAAAATCATCATCTTGTCCGTGACCGAAAAATCGAAAAAGCTGCAAATAAAATAAATAATAAAAATGTTGGATCCGAGTGAGGATTGAACCCAGGCCGTCTGCGTGGCAAGCAGGTGTTCTACCACACAGCCACTCCTCTGCTTAGAGCTGCACTGAAAGTAACTTTCATGCTTTCCAAAAATACGCGTCCTGTATTAAGGTGTCACAGTACGAGATGTAATATTGCAGTAATACTGCCTGGTACGAGGGTGGTCTGAAAAGTTCTCGGCCTGATGTAGAAAAAAGCGTTTTGGACCCTCAAAATTATTTTCATTTTTCAACATAGTCTCCTCTCAACTCTACACACTTGGTCCATCGATATTCCAGAGCCAGGATTCCGTCCTTAAAATTGCTTTGTGGAAGTCCTGAAAAGTACTCATCCACAGCAGAAATCGCTTCTTCATTTGATGAAAAACGTTGCCCGCCAAGAAAGATTTTGAGTTTTGGGAACAGGTGGTAGTCCGACGGGGCCAAGTCAGGAGAATACGGTGGGTGCTCCAACAATTCGTACTTCAAGTCGTGAAATTTAGCCATTGCAAGATGTCCATTGTGCACCGGTGCATTGTCCTGATGAAAGATGATTTTCTTCTTCTGCAAGCCTGGTCTTTCCTCACGAATTTTCTGATTCAATTGAGTGGAAAGGTCAGAATAATACTCCCCAGTTATGGTTTTAGCCTTTTCAAGATAATCCACAAGCAGAATGCCTTTAGCGTCCCAAAATACAGATGCCATCACCTTTCCTGCGGAGGCAACTGACTTGGCTTTCTTTGGTGCAGAGGACCCGGCTTCAGTCCACTGCTTTGATCGTTGTTTCGATTCCGGTGTGTAATGATGAATCCAAGTTTCATCCATTGTTATAAATCTGCGCAAAAAGTCCGCTGGATTTTTGTCATACAGCTCCAAAGCACGCTGTGACATCGTCATGCGGTTGCGTTTTTGCTCAGGAGTAAGGATGCGCGGCACTCATCTTGCACAGTGCTTGTTCAGGTGTAGTTCGTTATGCAAAATGTGACATACACGTTCCACTGAGATGCCAACAGCCTCGGCAATTTCACGCAAGTTCACTCTCCTGTCTTCCAAAACGGTATCGTGTACACGGTCAATCAATTCAGGAGTTGTTGCACTTTTTGGGCGCCCTTCGCGCGGGTCATCTTCAATGCTCTCTCTCCCCCGCTTAAACTCAGCAGCCCATTTTTTGACTGTGGAGTATGAAGGTGAATCTTGCTTGTAAACTTTAACAAACCATTGGTGAATTTCATTCGGAGATAAACCTTCTTTTACAAAGAACTTTGTCACCGCACGGTACTCAAGCTTCTCCATGCCTTCCGGTGCTTCACACTACACCCACTGTGATCGACTGTCAAAGCCAAACTGCTAATCGGCACTAGATGGCGTTTCATCTGAGACTTGCAGAGACTTGTATGAACGTGCACATGAGTGCTATAAGTTCTCGCTCGCGTGATTCTTATTGAGGCCGAGAACTTTTCAGACCACCCTCGTACAAGCGTACATTGCCATCGGGCGTCACACCATGTGAATATCATAACGACTTGGTGGTTTAAAGACAGCCACCCATTACAAAAGGCACACACATTACTGCGCGTATTCCCTTAAGACCACGTAGTGGGTGCATCGCAACTTCGCAAAAGTTTCTCGCGCATAATTGCTCCTGGTTTAAAGCATGCTACCAATTACATAAGGCACACACCTTAGTGCTCGCATTCTGTTAAACACTCGTAGTGTTCGAAGTGCGCACTAGGGGCAGGAGATCGCTATCGCGTTCAACTCTTAAAGGCGAAGCTTAAGCGTCCCCCAATTTTTTTTTCTTTTTTTTTCCCGAAAGAGTGTAGCTTTTATGAAAACGCCCATGATGCGTGCTTAACGCACCCACACGTACAGACTTGACGAAAGAAGCTGTTTAATGTAATTTCCACCCTCGGTAAGGGTGCCTCTACCCGCAATGCGTCAATAGAGAATGCGCGAAAAGGGGTTGCATTTACCGTTTCGCAACCTGCGCTCGCAGCTCTGCAGAAGAAATAAAAAGCTATTAAACACGATGCCCTTGTATGAGCCTCTTAAACAACACACAAAAGCAAGGACATTGAATCCCATTATAGCATTTCGATGGACAACAGGGCACTGAAATATTATTGGAAACAGCGCAGTCGATGCAATGAATAATCCGGGGTGCACAAGAACAGGGAAGCAGTTAATGTTCCTGTTTCCCGCAGTGCTGTTGCGCAAATTGCAGTACGTTTACTTTGCACGAACAGCGTTGAATGGTTTCTTCTTTCCAGACGGTCGTGCGTCAAATCGGTACGAGGTTCACAGGGCTGAATGTGGTGGAAGAATTACCAAAAAAACTGAACGGAACTCTCGTCTTTTCTGCTCATACCTTGCGCGTGATGTTCCATTTCAGAGACAATTTCTAGCATGCTTCTTTCTGTTTGGGAATTTTGATGTTTACATGAATAATAATAATAATAATAATAATAATAATAATAATAATAATAATTTTATTATTATTATCATTATTATTATTATTATTATTATTATTATTATTATTAAATAAGACTATCAGAGCGAGAATAGAAAATTTGAGAGATTGCTGCATTATCTGAGGCAAGACACAGCTTTTACGTGCTACTTTCTGTACAGGATAAAAGTTAACAATGTTCCACAGTGTTCTTTTGGCCACGCAGGCAAAGATTTGCACCATCTCCTCCTCGAGTGTTCAAGATATGAATCTGCTCCAGGTATATTGAACGCAAAATTATGGCTTCTACGTAGATAGGCAATCGACCATTCATTCTGAAAAAAGAAACTTGCTCCATGGCAAACAGTGGCTATTCAAGGAAGAGTACTTAGCTACTTAATGATATTCGTATAAGGATAATTTAGAGTGACGTTAAATCTTTGTGTTGTGAAAACTCACTAATTAATGTAAAATATGTTTGTTATGTTTCGAAGGAAGTATGTCGTATTATCTACGCTAGGATGATGTGCTTATTTTTTGCGTATTTACCTACAAGACTGTGTTTTTTTTTCTCTTTCATCAGTCATTATAGGGCATTCGAAATATTTGTGTATACACTGTGTACTTGTTTATTTTTTCTTTTCTTTTCTGGACTCAGGTACAAAACTTCGTGCTCCTGTACAACTGGCTGTTCACACATTATCATGCATGTGGTGTCACACAATGCGCCATCCATTGGGGCAGTGTTCTCCCATTATCTTAATTTATATTCCATGTCCAATTTTATCATGTCAGTGAAAGGAAATATTCACTTCGTCAAGTGTGAAAGCGTGAACTATAGTCGCACGAAAACACCATCATCTCTGCAATTCGTATGAAAGCCAGCTGTATTCGCGTTCGCAGTCGTCAACAGGAACGGATAGTTGCAGTGCGGAACCGAACCGCGAGATTGAAACGTCGTCCATGCTCGAGAACAAATATTTGCGTTTGGTGACGGCGACAGCGTCCAGTAGACTGACTTGGTGCTGGTGTAACCTTTCTACCCATTTATGGTCGGGCATCCGCTGTGGTTCACTGGTTACGGTGCTCGGCTGCTGACCCAAAAAATGCTGGTTCTGTGCAGGCCATGGCGTTTGCATTTCAGTTGAGACGAAATCATAGAGTTCTACGGGCTGTGCGATGTCAGTCTACGTTAAATACCCCAGGTGGTCGAAATTACCCGCAGCCCTCCATTACGGCGTCTCTCATAGACTCAGCCGCTTTGAGACCTTAAACATCATAAACCAACCAGCCAACCCATTTACGGTTGCCACACACTTAATTATCATTTATTCCACTTCGTCAAATTCCTTGGATATCGACTTTATATCGTTGCACGAATTGTTGTTCTTGCAAATAACCAATGCCCCTCTCGGAAATGTTCTAGCGCATCACAGTACTCAAAAAAATCGTAGTTACCTCTATAACATAGTTTAGATTTGCTATTAAGAAGCGCACGAAACGTTCGGAATGAGGGGATGATACTGCTCGGGGTTCTTGGGAGAGGCTTCACGTTAGTTGACGCCAAACAACGCAAGCTATCTCAAATAAAGCTGCTGCTATCAAGGCCAGCTGAGATTGCGAAGTCGGTCACTAAGTTTACATACACAACCCACTTTCTTTATTTGGCAGCTGGGCCCCATCCATCTTGCTGTTTCAGAGAAAGAATACTTTATAAATGTTTGAGTTTTGCACAGTATACTTCAAATCAGAACTGCAGTAAGCGAAGTATAAGTTTTTCAGTCTGAGCTTCTCGATCTCATAACAGTGTGATATAAGAGATGGAGAGTGAAAGGAAGAAAATAGAATCCTCAGGCAACACTGTCTTCCTGACTATATTGTATTGCTCGGTTAGGTACTAAGCTCGATGTTTTTTTTCGCGGTTTTGTCAACCCGCTCATAAGCTGCGACACCATGTTTCGTTTTCGGTGATTCCATCAGCGCGCCTACGGAATACAGGAGTTTATCGGCGCACTTCCTGTTTCAACATTGCCTAGCCATTTTCTGGGTGACTCCTGTGCATAAGCGTGCGTTCAGGGGGGGCGAAGGTTCGTCGCAGCGCCCCCCTCCCTATTGTGTCAATGTATGCGGCTGCCTTTGCGCCCCTCTTCTCCCCCCCCCCCCCTACAATGTATAGGGCTGACTTTGCGCCCCCCTTCTCGCCCCCTTGCCCCCGCCCCCACCCCTGCGCACGCCTATGCTCCTGTGTACCCCTCTTCTGTACTGCTCAGAGAGAACAACAACAAAAGCGGAAGCGCGCTTGAGAGGACGATATATTTGCACTGGCATCGGTAAACACGCGTTGATCACTGATAGTTCGACGTAGAGGAAAGGGTAAACTGAAGTCCACAGGCACCTTCCAAAAGAGGTGTGGGCGCAAGATGCAGCACGCGACCATGCTAATGAGCAAGCGTAAACACACCGACGCGCTGTGCGCATCAATTCCTGCTTCAAACCTGCGCAGTGGGGGTTCCGTGTTCTCGCATTACTTTCGCCCGGCAGCAAGCATCGAGGAAGTGCACGCCACCCTGTATACGTAATGTGTGAAGGGGATTTCTTAAACGATTGTTAGTTCGGAGATATCGAATTTATACTGCACTATCGCCAAGAACACTGACGAAAACAAGCACACTTCAAGCGTTGAGGCCGCATTGGTAAGGCAAAAACGTGTTTGTTTTATACAACGTGCGCGACATGCTGACAAGGAAAGCGGAAAACATTTTAAGCCCAGTTGTCTTTACTTTGCAGCCTGCTTCTTAAAGACCAAAACTATCTTGTGGTTTCAGTAGGTCTTTCTTGTGTGTGAGAATAAGGCATACATTCAGTTTTATCTCGATATATCATAATAGCGTATATACAAGCTTCGGCAGAATCGCGTCATCGTGCAAGTCCGGGCCCGTGATGGCACGATGTTGTTACGTAAAGTAATTTATCAGGAACAGAAAAAATATTTGTTTACTGTAAAAGGGAACATATTTTTGCTGACAACGGCTGACCAGGCAAATAAGGTTCTTGTGAACAAAAAAAGCTTTGTGAATTCGGCCTCTGATCTCGGGCCGACAAAGATGCCTAGAAGGCCTGTAGAGGAACGATATGACTGCAGGATCATCTGAGTGGCGCCTGCTGATTGTAGAGCAGTTCTTCGGAAAGGCGACTTTTGATTTTTTTGCTAGAATTTTCCACGTGAGCTAAAAATTCCCAGACACCTCTTCCTGTTATGGCTGTTTCCTTGTGACGTCGGTGTCCTAATTATTTACGCGACTACTGTGGGTCTGCGATGAGATAGGAGTCAAGTGAAACTCTATGTTATATTGTTGCCGGTCTGGGTTTGTACTAGCTATGGTCTTGTTCGTCAAAGCATTTGCAGGGTACGTTCCCAGTAGCTTTACAGCTGCACTGGGTGCACATAGCCTGTCATTCTAATGCTACAGTAGCATAACTTAGCAAAAGCTACTTCGACACGCAGCCGTCACATAAGTGATGTGTCAGTTTGTAAAAGAAGTGGTGGTGATCGGCTGCGATTGCAATGACGGGTCGAGGCTGTGTAGATTGCGGCTGATGTTTCGCACAAAATTTCAATGAGCCGAAGTTATACTCTGTGGAAGCCGGCGAAACTACGTTGGAGCATGGACTCTTGACAAGAATATAGCAATTGCCAGCACTCGGGCGTGGACTTGTTGGGCAGCGTCACGATCTAGATACCCGCCACGGTGGTCTAGTGGTTATGGTGCTCGACAGCTGAAGCGATGGTCGCGGGATCGAATATTGGCCGCGGAGGTCGCATTTTCGATGGAGACGAAAATGCTTGAGGTCCGTGTACTTAGATTTAAGTGCACGTTAAAGAAACCCTAGGTGGTCGAAATTTCCGGAGCCCTCCACTACAGCGTCCCTCATAATCATATTGTGGCTTTGGGACGTTCAACCTCAACCATTATTATTATTATGATCTAGATGGTTGACTCACACGTCCCATGTTTCGACTCACATGTCGAAACGTTGCGGCATTCACTGAAAAACGACGTCTCATTCTCTATCGGCAGTGTCGAGTTTGCCTATTTTAAACAAGAGTTGCTTGTAATTTCTGCATCAAAAGCTTCACTTATTTAAAAGGCTGCTAAGGAATCACAGAAGACTGCCTTTTTGTCAGGCAACTCTGGCCCATTTAATTGCTGCGCGTCCAGTGACAGCTTCGGATTCAGTGAATACCGCGATCTCTGAAGTATATTGTTTTTAAGAGATCAAAGATTGAAGCATCAAAAGAACAGCTCCAGTAGAACGCCAAGCTTATCTACTGAGCAACTGTCGATAAAAAGCCAGCTTTACTCTTAGTTCGTTGAAGTGTAACTCGCGAGGTAGCTTATGCAGGTGTTGCAAGGGGAACAGCGGCTAATTTACAAGGATACTTGAAAGTAAGTGTATACTCTTGTACAGCTTCAACAGGCTAACAGTCGGGAAATGTAATTTTTCCACGGTATACTAGTGATTACCAGTTTTTCTTGCGCACTGATTTCAAGCGTAAAAACAACAGAAGGTCATCTATGAAATTAGTTTTGGCACTTAAAATATGAGAATTTGTTATTTTTTTATTTGCGAAGTGCCGGTTGCCAAGATATTTCCTGTTGATCTTCATACAAAATTTTTACAAATTTTTCACTTTGAGAATTTTGT